>NC_142591.1:29653316-29822733 GCF_965207765.1 Zootoca vivipara
AAATATGGTTCCAAATCATAAATTGGTTCTGTGGAGCTATTGTAACAAAGTTACAGATAATAACTTTCCTTTTGCTCAATATGTCTATTAATAAATTGAAATGAAATGTAAATTTGGTTTGAACATTTTGTTGTTGTCCAGATTGCTAAATAACCTTTTCAGTTAGTTCAGCTGGAATGGCATTTCTAATTGCATGAAAATAATTAGCCCAGATGAGTAAAAAGTCTGTCTTGAGGATTATATCCTGCACATGCTTAATTGTCTTGCTTGTACCAAAACATGACTTTCTGTGACAAGGAAAAATAGCATAGCAGAATTTTACACCTGTTCCTGCCCTATAATCAGAAATAAACCAGATTGTTTAGATGGTGGTACTTTCAATCTTAGCAATTTTAATATTTTATTTCTGTCATAGGACTTATACCATTGATCAGTCTGAAGGGATGTTTTGCCTCTTAAATTTGGCTTTGTGGACTCATGTAGTATTTGGACAGTTTGTACTCCTTGTTGAAGGAAAGTTGAATGAAAAACTGGATTCGTCCACCTATTTATATTGTGTAAATTTGCGCAACTCGTCATAATTTATGCCACAGTTTTTAAAAATACAATTTGAATCTACTTTTGTAGATCATGGAAAGTGTCAAGGAACTATTAAGGGTAATCAAAACCTTTTCTGCCCACTGGAAATCTTATTCAGACATCTCTGGTTTCTGAAACTTCACCTGGCGTTGCCCACACATTGTCAGTCATGACTTCATAGCCATAAGGGCTTTTTCAGGAAAAACAACAAGCTGGGTTCTGCACCCAATACCTTGTCACCCAATACCTTGTCACTGTTGTGTAACTTACCTGTATTGTAACTTTTTATTCTATTACAGTGGTACCTCAGTTTAAGAACAGTCCTGTTTATGAACTATTCGGTTTAAGAACTCCGCAAAACTGGAAGTAGTGTCCCGGTTTGTGAACTTTACCTCGGTCTAAGAACGGAATCTGAACGGTGGAAGGGCACCGGCGGCGGGAGGCCGCTTTAGTGAAAGCGCGCCTCGGTTTAAGAACGGTTTCGGTTTAAGAACTTCCTGAACGGATTAAGTTCGTAAACTGAGGTACCACTGTAAATGCTTGGATATAGGCATGAATAAATAGCTGGGTGTATTTTACTGTTGCTGCCTTACAATCAGCTGGCAAAGTTGCCTGGAGAGAAATGGTCTGTGAAATACTATGCCAGATGTGCAAGTTTGCAAAGTTTGTTGATACTTATCTGTCACTCAAGCTTTATAAAATTGATCCTTGCAGAAGGGGAAGCAGTTCAGCTTGGGTGCCCTCTTCTAAATAGTAAACAAAAAACCCCAACAGCATGTGACTCAAGAAGTCTGTTCCTATCTGCATTCAGATAGGTAATTTAGTAACCGAGTTTATTTTTAAAACTTCCAGGTAGTGTTGCGTAACTGAGTGGGCGTAGAGTTCTGTTTCTACTTGTCTGTCAACAGAATACAATAAGACTATGGCATATTAATGTATCAGCCTTCAGTAATGAAGCATGCTAGAAAATCTTAACAGGTTTCTCACAGGCAGGATTTACTGAACGAGTGTATAAACCATGGAGTCTGGCTTCCATAGAATAGTCTGCTAGCAATCTTTTTTCTTTTTCTTTTTTTTAAAAGAAAGCTTGTAGTCCTTTTGGCAGAGAAAAGCTTTAAAAGGTTAGGACAGTGTCTGCTAACTAAATTATGGCTGAAAGAAGTCCCAAGAAGAGTCCCCAAATGGAATCTATAAGCATATCAGGCTTCATATATTCTGTCTTTGGGGCATGGGGAACCATTTTTCTCACTTACATGAATTTGTCCAGAACATTTATAAAATGGTGAGCTCATGCCTACCCATAGATACAGAGAAGATTGGTCCCTTTCCATATCTATGAAATAAGAAAAGGCCGTTCGTTTCTATTAACATAGGAAGCTGCCTTAGTCAGGCCATTATTCCATCTAAAGCAGCACACAGACAAGCAATCATTCTCCAGCGTTTCTGGCAGGAGTCTCTCTCAGCCCTGCTTGGAGATGCCAGGGATTGAATTTGTAACTCTTTCGCATGCAGACCATGGGCTCTGCCAGTGAGCCATGTCCCTTCCCATAACTAGGAAATATTTAGATCTGAGCATAACACCTAACCCACTGTGCATGTACTTATAGATAAAAACAATGGGTTGATTTATTTATTTTTTTAAAGCATGAGTAGGAGGAGTTCATGTATTAGTACTGTTCAGCAAACTGTTGCCAAAATTTTTGCACAAAGTATCTGGAGCTATGGCACATCATGCCTATGTCCATCACTATCTATACATGGATTGCATGTTGTTACCTATTGATGATGTCATCACTTTTTAAGTGAGGGAATATTTGTGAAAGCGTAGGAGAATTCTAAGGGAGAAGATGGACGGCTCTTCCGCTAAGTTAGGAAGAGGACTTAAACTCATGTAAGGGTATCTTTGGACTCAGCCAATGTTTTGGATATGCTACAGATAACTCTTGTTTCTTATCTCCAGTATTGTACAGAAATAATTTGATAGGTGTATGAGAGAATTAATGGTTGTCCCACTTTCCTTTTAACATGTACACCCCATATTTCTGTAATCTGAAAAATCATAAAAAGCCCAGACTAAAAACTGAATAGTGATATAAGACCATATTCCATTTGTTGTGCTCCTATTTCTCATTTTATTTGTGGCCCCTTGCAACATTTTAAGCTTCTGATTGGCCCCATGAAGGATAAAATAGTCCCACTGTTAATTGTCTGATGAGGCAAATTTTAATGCAGACAAATTAGGTTTTACCCAAGCCGTTAGTAAGCGATACCAACTCCATAATTATCATCAACCCCTCATTTGTTTGCTCATTGATCTTTAAAAGTGTTAATGAGATTGTGTTTCATCTCAGAATCAGTGATTAGTCAGCATGTTCAGGGCTTTTACCTATTGAAGTAAAAAGGTAGAGGGAACTGAGAAGTGACTGGAAGATGCTCTTGTTCTGTGGTAAATAAAGAATAAGAGATGTGTTTAGTCAAAACATTCCATAATATTTTGGCCATGAAGATAAGAGCTTCGTAGCTTCAAGCTAATTCAAGTTTTATGCAAATAATTAGTTGGTTGGTGTTTTGTGTGGGTGCTCATTTGAAATTTTTATGCAAAAAGTATAGAACTCCTAATGTGTTCCTGTGCCATTCTTTTCCACTTAATGTCTGCTTTTAAAACAGTCTTAACTTGGATTTTATCATATTAATTTGCATTCCATTATTCTTTTTGATCAACAAGAACGTTGGAAGGATAGCATTGTTTCTTTCTCTTTTTGATATTTTGATATGGACCAGAAAATTCAGGTCCCTTTGCATATAACAAATTCTTTTTTCCTACATGGACTGACGTGTAAGGGATTGCATTTTGTACAAACAAACCAAAAGCAGTTTGTTCATCATCTGAGGCCCTTCTTGATGTGCCCCCTCTGAGGGCATTTGGAAGTTGGCACCACAAGAACAGACCTTTTAAGTGGTGGTGCCTCACTTGTGGAGCCACAGACAAAATACTCATCTGGGAATGAACTCCCTGACTAACAATACTTTTAAGCTCTTTCCCTCAACCGAGCTAATCAAACTTTTCCCGATCTTGAGCTAATGAAAATGGAAATTGACAGAATCCACAGAGTCGCTCTGCCCAAACTTAAACAAGGGAGGGGAAGGGCCATGGAACATTTTATTCTGCTTTGCTAGATATTCAACTTGAACGGATATCCTGAACTTTGGGAATCTGACTGAGAAGGAGCTGCTGGTGGCAGCAAGTGACTCAAATGGGGAAATGGAGGGTACAAGAGAGGGCTATAATGCTGTGGTCTGGTCTCACTTTCCCAGGTGGCAGGAACCCAGAGTGGCTGGGTTATGGCTGTCATTTCTAAACAAATTCGTCTACTACTCTTAAGTACACTATGGAGCATCTATTGAACACATAGCTTTACCTCCAGTAAGCATCTTAGAGGGAAGCGCTGCAAATCTGTGGCACCCTAGAAATTGCTCCATGAACTAAACTAGTTAAAAAATGTTCCAACATGATAGTGTACCATTTGTTATTAGAGCAGAAGTCTTCTGCCCTGTTGTGGAGAACCCTAACTTTATTATTGCCTGTTCAGCATAAATAATAGCATTTGTGCATATCATATGGCAATAAAGAATTAGACAGGTGTGGGAGGAGTTTGTCTCATTGAGTTTTTACTGGTTTATAACATTTGCATTCCTAAACCACTGCTCAGAACTCTTTGCAACTTGCAGCAGATAGCTCAGTGGTGGATGAGATGTCTGAAATATATGTAGCCTAGGGATACTGAGGTGGGCAGGATCATGAAGTAACAAGGAGGAGATCCTGAGGCAAGCTGTCCATTATTTGAACAGTGTGTGCAGAAGAAGATTATCCTGGAATTGGCATGCATTTCATCATATGTAGTATTACTGTCCCTCACAATATATTTAAAAAGTAATCACAAAGGTTTGGACAGAAATAAAAGATTGTAAATGTTGAATTGAAGCAAGAAATTAACATTTGTTAGTTATTTTGTTGAAATGTTAGCAAGTGAAATAACAAGCCATCAAAGAATTCCACTGAAGATGCTAAACAATATTAAACTGCGTTAGGTTTAAAACTTCCTCATGATGACAGCCTTACATTTTTATGTTTATAGGAAAATATAATATATCCTTCATCTGTACAGATACCATGGTGAAGTGAAAAATACAAAACAAGTCATTCAGTAATGAATCATAAAATTGCAACATACTGTAAAAACATTTAAAAACAGCAGCAAAGTGAGTAGACCATCAACAACATAAAAACCTTAGAAGTGCTTGGATAAAAAAGTCTTAACCTGGTTCCAGAAAGATAGCAATGTTAACAACGCACTTCTAAGAAAATGTCCTTTTAAAATACATGATTGTTGTAGGGAAGCTTTTTAAAATGTCCTGCTCTCATGGTTTCAGAACACTTGGAAAATGTGATACTCCGATGGAGCACTGAGTAACAAAATGTGTCCCTAACTTGATGAAGAAGTTTTATTATTCTATATACAGTATGTAATTGTTCCTTTCTCTAAAAATTTGGATATTGACCACTAGGGTTCACTCCAGGCTTTCAAACAGTCTTCCAAGAAAATGGTTTAAGCATACCTTTTTCCTCAAGGTGCAGGTTTATATGTTGCTAACTTGTAAAGACTTGATACTCTATTTTGGTTTAGATCTTTGAACACAGATAAATATAAATGCCCCAGTCATGTGCTGTGAGAGAACAGCTGCGAAGGTGGTGGAGATACAAAATATCCAAACACACAATTAAATTGTGATAATTGCAGGTGTAAGATTAAAGTTAGCAATCAACATAAAAGGAAAGTTTTTGCATGGGCAGTTGTTTTTCCACTACAATATTTTTAAAACTGTAGCTGTAAGTTTATTACAGCTGTTTTGCTGGTAGACTGATAGATGAAGGAACTAATGGATCCCTCCTATAGTTTCAGAATACTCTCAGAGGAATTTCACCAAGGATATTTCTTCTCTCTTCTTTTTCTCCATAGCTTTACACTGCTTAGGAATTCTGCAGTAATATACCCATGATCATTGCAATGCTCAAGTGACTTTCTACTTAAAAGAACATCTAGTCTGCCAGTGTATTTTGTCCTGGCTGCTCCTTGTACTGTCATGTGCTCTCTCTGATGTTGTCTTATAAACCTAAGCAATAGGGATTAATTTAGAGGTGCAACAAAAGGAAAAAGTTGGCAGAGGCACGGGTGATCTTCTAAATATTGGTGATAGTAAAAGACTTGTAGTATTCATCCATCTGGTTTAATTCAGGAACACACAGAAAGTTTGTAGGCAACAGTTCCTCCACAGGTTCTGATTTCTTTTACTCCATTTACGGTAGTATAGCAACAAACCCAGAAGTTTACAGTGTGTAGCCCAGTGAATTCTTTCCCCCCCATGTGAACATAATGTGCCGCCTATGCATGCGGGAGAATCTTCCTGTGTGGATCAGCCCAATGATGATGAATATTTAAGAGTCTACCTAATTTCAATTATTTGTTTGTTACTTTGTTCATGCAGTGACCTTTGACTTGGCAGAAGTCACTTAGATGCAGTATTAGTGTGATTAATATGACTGTGGAGACAGACTAGCTATGGCAGTCCAGCACACTAGTTAACTACATTTTTTGCGTCCCGGTGGTGGAAGTTGTTTTATACACAGCAGAAAAAGCACATCAAGCCTTTTCTTATCCTCGCCTTGTACATCTGACAAACTCATGTGGACTGTTTACTTTCTACATAGAATCATAGGATTGTAGATTTGGAATGGCCCACAAGGGTCATCTAGTCCAACCCCCTGCAATGGAGTGATCTTTTGTCCAATGTGGGCCTCGAACCCATGAGCCTGAGATTAAGAGTCTCATGTTCTACCAACTGAACTATTTCCCCTTCAAAATAATTTATTGATATTTCAAAAATAGTACTATGTTGTTCTCTTGAATAAGACACAAATAGACTGTTCCAAAGCACAAAAGCATTATGATTCAAAACAATGTAAGCTAGGTGGTGTCAGGTCTGGAGTCAGATGTGGGTCAGCAAGCAAGAAGCAGAGTTTGTCAGAGAAATTAACTCTTTATTCAAATAAACAGCATACAACTCAGCAACACTTCCCAGTAATTTTTGCCCCTATAGAGCAGTTGCCAGGACTGACAGTCCTCGCCTTCAACCTCATCTAAGGCATCTCTTCTGCCAGATGTTTCCCAAGCAGTCTCAAACTGTGTCTGGGCATCTCTAAGCTTTTCCACTCTACACTCTGCATATCCTTGGATAAGTGGTCCTCGATACCTGCCAGATGCCACGCTCTGAACTTTCACTGGATCTATCTTCACCACCTTGCTGGTCAGTCAATATCCCAGGAAGTCCATCATCATGACAAATGGGGAAAATAAGTTTGTCACAATAGGAGAGGCAGACTCCATGTGGCCTCTTGCACCTCCACCTCTGCTTCAGCCTCTTGAGTCAGAACTGCTCCCTGTCACAGGCTCTCCCTGTTCACTGAATTCTGTTGCCTCTTCAGCATCCAACAACTCCTCCATTCTGACCTCTCCTGGATGTGTAAAGGTAAAGGGACCCCTGACCATTCGGTCCAGTCGTGACTGACTCGGGTTGCGGCGTTCATCTAGCGTTATTGGCCAAGGGAGCAAGCGTACAGCTTCCAGGTTATGTGGCCAGCATTACAAAGCCGCTTCTGGCGAACCAGAACAGCACACGGAAACGCCGTTTACCTTCCCACTGTAGCGGTACCTATTTATCTGCTTGCACTTTGACGTGCTTTCGAACTGCTAGGTTGGCAGGAGCTGGGACCGAGCAACAGGAGCATCCTGTCGCGGGGATTCGAACTGCTGACCTTCTGATCGGCAAGCCCTAGGCTCAGTGGTTTAGACGACAGCGCCACCCGCGTGTGTATGTATAGCCCATCACTAATCCCCAGGCTCTGAGCCCTCCTCCTCTGGGATTTTCCTTGGGGGTTCCCCAGCTAGTGCCTCCCACCACTCCTCATCAGCCAGCCAGTTCCTGACAGTTGGGTAAAGTGCATTGGAAGATGAGATGAGAGCACTGTCATAGAGATACATACCTCTTGCCATTCATTAAGGGGGGTGGGTTGCCCTTTGACTTCTTGAAAAGCTGGTCTTTTACATCAGCAAAAAGATCTGTACACTTCTCAGGTATTTGTCATTATTCTTATACCACCACCACCACCTGAAGCTATTTGGGACTTTTGAAATATTGGCATACGAGTTGTATATTTTCAAGGAAGTAAACTTGCACACGTTTTCCAAGGTCAATGAAAATACAATACAAGTGAGGGGATTCCAGTTTCTTACCTCATGCCTCCTTAGTAGAAGACACTGGAGGCAAGAGGGGGAAGACTATAGAGCCAAAGGCCTGCATGGTGCAACTGACTATTTCCATGCCTTAAAGCATGATACATCACACTTCTATATAATTCAGCCATCCTTTTTCTGAGCATGATTCCTGCAGCCCCCCAATTTATTTTGATAGTTGCCATTCCATACCCAATTTTAGTGACTGATAGAGATGAAACTACTCAAGGGGGAGTGGAGAGGACCAGCTCACAGCTTTAATAAAAGCTTATTTGTGTCTGTTATTAGAAGGCTTTGTACCCACAAGACATCCATTAAAAGTACGTTTAGCTTTAATTTCTGATGCACTCATTTTGAAACTTTTTCAAGCAATTCTATTCACTTAATATCTTAGGCTGGGAGATAACTGCCAAGCACTGCAAGGCTTTAATGTGACTTCTGGGTATGAAACCTTCAGCGCTGGTATCTCTGAGTTTTCAGAAGACAGATACAGTAACGAATGGATAAAGTATGAAGGTAATTCTGTGAAAGTCAATAACTAGCTGGAAGCTACAATTTAATAAGTGTTTGGACATATCTGGCTCAGATAAGTTTTCTGTATTTTAGCCCTCTCTCTGTTAAAAGTGATAGATGTAGCTTAAATCCAGACTCCATGTGGGATTAGATGTCAGGGGAAATAAGTGGAAGCAAGGCATTTGAAATCAATATATTGCCTCTGGGTGCAACATAATACAGACAAAAGTTACAGAAACATAGGCTGGGAAATAGATATTAGAAGAGAATACGTTTTAGTTTATAAGCTGACCTTGGCTCTTGTGAAAACATATGTATGGAAATGAGTGCGAGACTTTAAAAACTGCAAGTCAGCTTGTATTGGAGTATAAAGGAGCCATGTCAGATGAAATCTGAAGTTTTAAAAGTAGGAGCTCTTTTTTGAAGCACATCATAAAATAGGTTGTAAGCTATTTATGCTTGCCAAATATAATAATAATAATAATAATAATAATAATAATAATAATAATACTTTTTGTGTGATCTGAGTTTTCCCATACTCCTTTTGATTCATGGGTATATATTCTCTGTATCTGTGCAGATCTCATTGCAGGATGGTGATACCTCTATTACAGGCATCCCCCAAACTGCGGCCCTCCAGATGTTTTCACCTACAACTCCCACGATCCCTAGCTAACAGGACCAGTGGTCAGGGATGATGGGAATTGTAGTCCAAAACATCTGGAGGGCCGAAGTTTGGGGATGCCTTCTCTATTATAATGCACTAGTGGTTTTCAGCCCGTTCAATAACGGGCGCTAGAATCCTGGGGTTCGGAGAAGCGCTTGCGCAGCGCTTCTCCGAACCCTGGGACCTGTCCTTGCTGTCGGCGGCAGGGGGACAGGAACGGAGGAGGAGAAAGCGCTGCTTTTTCCTTCTCCGTTCCTCTCCCGCAGCCGCCGACAGGAAGCAGATATCCCAGGGTTCGGAGAAGCGCTTGCGCAGCGCTTCTCCGAACCCTGGGACCCGTCCTTGCTGTCGGCGGCAGGGGGACAGGAACGGAGGAGGAGAAAGCGCTGCTTTCTCCTTCTCCGTTCCTCTCCCGCAGCCGCCGACAGGAAGCAGACATCCCAGGGTTCGGAGAAGCGCTTGCGCAGCGCTTCTCCGAACCCTGGGACCCGTCCTTGCTGTCGGCGGCAGGGGGACAGGAACGGAGGAGGAGAAAGCGCTGCTTTCTCCTCCGTTCCTCTCCCGCAGCCGCCGACAGGAAGCAGACATCCCAGGGTTCGGAGAAGCGCTTGCGCAGCGCTTCTCCGAACCCTGGGACCCGTCCTTGCTGTCGGCGGCAGGGGGACAGGAACGGAGGAGGAGAAAGCGGCACTTTCTCCTCCTTCCTTCCTCTCCCCCAGCCGCCGACAGGAAGGACGCGCGCACTCTCCCCCCCGCCTCCTCCAACCGCCGCTCCTCACGGCCAGGGAGGGTTGTGAGGAGGCCTTCGCCGGCCTCCACCCCGGCGGGAGCGGCGGTTGGAGGAGGCAGAGTGGGGGGAGAGTGCGCGCGCGCAGTCTCTGCTGTCCAATCCCTGTATCCCTGGGGCACATGCGCAGTGACCCAGGGACACACGGGACATCTGGACGCAGGGACAACATGGACATTATTATATAGGATGACCCATTTTGAGGAGGCCAGTTTGGGTGGTAAAATAGGCTTCTAGCCCTTTCTGGAAGCTGAGAATCTGGTCATTCGTGACCTAGAAGAGATAAAAACTGGAAATGATGCCTGAATCAATTCAGCTGCCAAGGATCAGGTGTCCCATGAGAAAAGTGCTAGCAAAGACACTTACTGTTACTTTAAAAATAACTTTTATTTGGTTTTCAAGAATATTTGAATACAAAAACAGAAGAAGTTACCTGTTGAATAAAGCATTCCCCCTGTCAGCAAACAAACATACACAGACCCGCTATAACAAATGAACAAACTTAATAATTGAAACAAAACTGGCAGAGAAACTTCTTAAAAATAGACAGCCATGGCACACTAAGGAGAGGTATTAACATTATCTAAGTATTTTGCATATTGTCTTAATTTATTGAAAACAGGGTTACGGTGGGCTCTGTTTTCATTGGATACTTGTCATAGGTTAAATTTCTGTCATTTCATACCCATTTCTTTTCTTTTTTAAAAAATTGTTTTCTTTTTTATGCTTATTTCCATGCTTATTACATACAAAAAAAACAATACCTAAAAGGAGTACAACTTAAGAGGGGAGGGAAAAGGAGAGAAAATAAAATGCACACAATCTGTTAATAAGATAAAAATTATGACATAAATTTGTGGTTGCAATTTCATGTTACAATAAAAATAAAAATCTCATTATCTTTTATATCCGACCTCCCATTTATTCCTTAATTCTTTTTACATAAATTTACTGCCATATCAAAATACTATTTTTATATTAATATTTTAACAATTTATAAATGCTTATATTTATATAAGCTATTAATAAAAATTGCTGGGATCACTCAAAAGCTGCTACAGATTTTAACATGGTATAATTTTGTTTTTATACCCATTTCTACTGTCTGTCTTGCCTGAACGAGGTCAGAAAAGTTCAACTTCTCTTTACACATCTCCACTTTGCCCCTGATGCTAAGACAATGTTGCTTAAGGGTGGAGGCCTGTATCTATATTCTTAAAAGAACATTGATATAAACAGAAAGGGCTAGCTAGAAAACCAAAGTGTAAATATTTTGATCCTTTTTGTGGATATCTGTATTGCTTACTCAGTGTTTTACCAAATTTCCCTGTGTTTTCATTGCATAATGGTGAGTATTTGTGCTTTTCAGAACCTCCTAGTATTTTGAAATTGTTCAGAAGTTTCCATGACCTTTTGAATTTCTTTGGTGTTGGTGTTTTACAAATGCATGATAGATGTTGTGGTTTGTGCAGTATTTGTTTCTTGGAGAAGGCAAACTGAAGCCAAAAGTCATTGTTTTGAGTTGTTTGTAAGTCGAACAGTGTTAATTTAGCATTATTGTTGGATTCTTTGTATCCAATTTTGTTTACAGAAATGCTGTTTGTGGTAGCAAATATTTTTAGGACTGGAGCATAAGGGAAATTTTGAACAGCTAAAGAGTTCATCTTAATCCTTAAAAACAACATATGTGAGTTGATCCAAAAAGAGCTGACATTAAAATAGTTCCAGTACAGTATCATTGCACACAAATGTATTATTATGTTTTAGCACTCCCACAAATATATACAGCCACACACAACACTTAGCAGCTTTCAGTTTCTCCCCGTTGTTGAATTCCAAAAATATACATGGTGTAGGATTAAAGTTCAGATAAAACTAACCACCCAACCTGGCCATCTTGCTCCTGCAAATGGCCAAATGTCATTTTAATTATATTGCCATCCATTAAAAAAAAAGATGTTTGTATCTTTTACCCAGCTCTTTATTTTACAGGGGTGAGGCATGATGCAAGAACATGGAAGAAATGCCCTGTTGATTCAGGCCAAAGACCATATCAAATTACCACAGAAACTAGAGGCAGTTAACAGCAATCCTAACTAGTAGTTCTTCCTGACAGGGATGCCCACCCTGTGGAACACCCTCCCATCAGATGTCAAGGAGATAAAGAACTACACAACTTTTTAGAAGACATCTGAAGGCTGTCCTGTATTAGGAAGTTTTAAATGGTTGATGTTTTATTATGTTTTTGTAGGTGTTGGAAGCCTCCTAGAGTGGGTGGGAGATAATAATAATAATAATAATAATAATAATAATAATAATAATAATAATAATAGACCCAGGTAGCGCTGTGGGTTAAACCACAGAGTCTAGGGCTTGCTGATCAGAAGGTTGGCGGTTCAAATCCCAGCAATGGGGTGAGCTCCCGTTGCTCGGTCCCAGCTCCTGCCCACCTAGCAGTTCGAAAGCACATCAAAGTGCAAGTAGATAAATAGGGACCGCTCCGGTGGGAAGGTTAACGGCATTTCCGTGCGCTGCTCTGGTTCGCCAGAAGCAGCTTTGTCATGCTGGCCACATGACCCGGAAGCTGTCTGCGGACAAATGCTGGCTCCCTCGGCCTACAGAGCGAGATGAGCGCCGCAACCCCAGAGTCGGACACGACTTGACCTGATGGTCAGGGGCCCCTTTACCTTTACCTTTAATAGTAGTAGTAATAATAATAATAATAATTAATAAATATATCTTGGGGGAGCAAATTCCACAATTTAACTGCTGTGTGAAGGAGTACTTTCTTTTGGCTGTCTGAATCTTTCAACATTTAGATTCATTGGATGGCCCCAGAATGAAATATTATAAGTTTTTCTCCTGATCTCTATCCACTTTTCTCACATCATGCATAAATTTATATACCGCTGTCTAGTCCCTGCTTCCTCACCTTCCCCTGCCCCCCAAACTAAAAATCTCAAAATGTTACTTCGTACTGGAGTAGTTCCAGCCTCTTGGTCATTTTGGTTTCACCTTTTTAAAAACCTTTTTGAGCTCTACTGTGTCCTTTTTGAGGTTAAGCAACAGGATCCTAATGTGGTTGCACCATAGATTTGTATAACAATATTATAATATTGGCAGTTTCCTTTTCATTCCTTTTCTTAAAGAGCAATAACTTGGCATTTTAAAAGAGATCCTTTTCGACCCTTTACAACCATTTTAGTCACCTTGACTAATTTTGTGGCATCGGCAAACATTGCCCACTCACTGTTTACCCCCAATTCCCAGGTCCTTTATAAACAGGTTAAAAGCAAAGGTCACACTACTGATCTGTGGGGAGCTTCACTTGATGTGACTGACCCTATGATTGCCCCTAATACATTAGTATTCAAACACCTGCCATGCTACTGCCAGCTCTTCAGTTCTGCTCTTAATAGGAACCTGCCCTCAGTATTAAACTATCACTCACCTAATATATACAAAAGAAGCTACAACTAAATTATTGCATTTTACTAGAGTTTTTGACATGGCCACACTTGTGTTTCCTTGACCTTTGTTAAAACAACAACTGTGATGCTTTTAAAAACAACAGTTAGAATGAGGGACACCTTTAAAATATTTGTTATTCTTGTAGAGAACAAATGGGCGAGTTTGAACATTTCAGCCATGTGTGTGGGTGCTCATTGGCTGGTTGGAATATTCATCCATACTTTTCTCTGCTATGGTATTGCACTGCAAGAAGTTAAACCTTGTGTGGCAATGTGTGTGTAAAATAGTGTGCGAGAGAAGGTACTGGTAATTGTATTTAGACACCGAGAATGCACTTCAGGAAGAATCAGAATTTGGCACATGAGAAGAGTGGGGTTATCATATCTGGTATACAGAAATGGGTGAAAACAGAGGTGCCATATGTGATAATGAAATGCCGTATACTAAAGGTGAGGAATCTTAGATCCAAGGGCTGAATCCAGGCTTCTCCTAACCAACTCTCAGGGCTTTCTCTCCGTTCTTTTGCCTGACTAGAATGTGAACTGTGATAATGGCTCTTGCTTGCTTAGATGGATAGAGGGGTGTGGAAGTGGGTATGTAGAAACCTCTGACATCTGTGTGACCAGAATATAGCCTGCTATACAAAAATCAGTGACATCTGTTGTCCTGTCTACCACTGACATCTGGCACCCAGTAGGTCGTCTGTGAAAGAACATTGCTGTCAGGTTCCTCATCCCTGCTCTATACAGGTTGATCAGGTTGTCCATCTCATGAGCCTTAAATAGTCCTCCCTGCACTTGAATCTATTTTTTAAAAAATATGTTAATGCTGATTATGAACAATGTCTTATTCATATTTTTCTGATAGCTGTTCTCATTTGTTAAAGGGTTAAATCCAGTCCTATAGAAGACTCGTGATCAAATTCTAATTCCTCAATATATCTTTCTGTCTTCCAGACAATGCTGCAGAAGCTGATCTGTGGCTTCTGAACAGCTGTACTGTAAAAAGCCCTGCTGAAGACCACTTTAGAAACTCAATTAAGTAAGTTGCTCTCTTGGAAAAAGAAAATATGTTGCATTTGTCGCTGAACAATTGTTGTTTCAGAGAGACCCCTTATAATCTAGAACTGTAACTTGACTCTGTGCAAAACAGGGTGGGGTCTATAGTCTATATGGAATACCTTTTTGCAGTATTATACAGAAGGACTGATAGAGTTGAACTGTAGAAGTAGTATCTAATCCAGGCATCCCCAAACTGCAGCCCTCCAGATGTTTTGACCTAAAACTCCCATGAGCCTTAGCTAACAGGACCAGTGGTCGGGGAAGATGGAATTGTAGTCCAAAAGATCTGGAGGGCCGAAGTTTGGGGATGCCTGATCTAATCCATGTAGCCATTGCCTTGAATAAAACACTGTAGTCTTGCTTGCTTGTTCACTTACAATACGTGTGTCCTTACTTGGTGCTATTTTTGGCAAACAATGAGATACAGGTACAGTGGAACCTTGGTTTATGAACACCTCGGTTTATGAATTTTCGGTTTACGAACGCCGCAGACCCATCTGGAACGGATTAATTCACTTTCCATTACAGTCGTACCTCGGTTTACGAACCGCTCGGGTAGCGAACAGTTCGGGTTACGAACTCCGCAAACCCGGAAGTGTTTTCGGCGCGCGCTTGGTTTGCGACCTTTTCGGGTTACGAACTGCGACCCGGAACGGATCGCGTTCGTAACCCGAGGTACTACTGTACTTTCAATGGGAAAGTTCGCTTCAGTTTATGAACGCTTCAGTTTATGAACAGACTTCCGGAACCAATTACACCCAAGCTTCGGGTTAAGTACGCTTCAGGTTGAGTACTCTGCGGACCCATCTGGAACGGATTAATCCACTTTCCATTACTTTCAATGGGAAAGTTCGCTTCAGTTTATGAACGCTTCAGTTTATGAACAGACTTCCGGAACCAATTGTGTTCATAAACCGAGGTACCACTGTACTCATATCTTCCAAGTGTTGTGGGCAACAGTAGACAATGACTGCTATGGGCAGCAACAACAAAAAGATAGGTGACAGTATTCTGTACCGATGAGCACCATCACAAACAAAAGCACTTTGTGTATTACAATTTTTCTCCAATAATAATAAGTCCTCACAGCAGCCTACAGTTATAGTTTTCACATTATGACCCAATTAGAAAATTTGCAGGGCCAACCTACTTAGTTTCCACAATAGAACAGCATCATTTTATCTCTGACCACTATTTTAATTATGTGCTGCTTCTTATGGTTTAACTTTTGGTTAATATAGCAGGAGCAGAGCCCCTTCTGTCTACCTTGATTGACATTCTAAGGCAGGCATCCCCAAACTCGACCCTCCAGATGTTTTGGGACTACAATTCCCATCATCCCTGACCACTGGTCCTTCTAGCTGGGATGATGGCAGTTGTAGTCCCAAAACATCTGGAGGGCCGAGTTTGGGGGTGCCTGTTCTAAGGCATGGTTAGGGAACCTGTAGTCCTCCAGATGCTGCTTGACTCCAGCTCCCATCACTCCTGACCATTGGCCGTAAGGTTCGGGGCCATCCCTACTTGAAGGGAAGTGGTCACATCAGCTTTGGGTCTACGTGTAGTTTCCCAAAATTTGCACAACATTGAACTTAGCCTGTGATACACTTTCTTCATAACTGCTTCTAATGCTGATTTATTTATTTTTTAATCAGACAGCTTACCATCACACCACCCCAGAAACAGCATGCTATGATTTTAGTAGAGCCTTGTTGATCTCTTGATTATTGGTAGATAGGAATGAGAATAGGTGGAATTTGACTCATGTGTCCAGTGTAAACTAAAAATGTTGCCTGTTAGGTAAAGATCTTGTCTTTATGTAAACTTCCATGTGATTGTTTTGTAATCAGAGCTTTTAGTATAGTGCGCAGAATGCCATCTACTGAAACTGAGCATGACCTAACCTTATAATTATAGTTAAGCAGCTAGTGTGCTCAGAAGAATAAACCAGAGGGTCATATTGGTGCTTTAGCTAGTAGATTAACAGAGATTCCTCCTCTACCTTTCATTGGGCTGGTTTGTAAGCAAGAATGAACTGTATTGAGCCTTGGGTTCGAGTCCTTCTCTCTTGCCTCCCTGCCCCCCCCCCCCCCGGCCAACATAACTATGATGTGAGATATGAAAGCTTTTGCTTCTCTTTTAAATTAACCACAGTTTGCCATGTTTAGTAGTAATGAGCCATTTCAAACCATAGGTATTGAAGCTGGCTTGTTTCAACCAGCCTTAGTTAATATTCATCACAGTTTAGGGTAGATGTGGTAAACCTGTGGCCTGCTAGCCTGGTGAAGCTTGCCGAACCCTTTCAAGCTGCCAGCCAGCTTTCATCTCCCTTCGTATTGCAGTGCTGGTATGAGAGGAGAGGTTCAGTTATATGATTCTATGTTGCAATAGGAAGGAAAACCCCTGAGAGATGCTTGTGGTGTATGCCCAGGTGAGTATGTGTGTGAGAAAGCATGCTATGTCTGAGTGTATGTCTGGTCTACATATGTGGAGAGTGCATGTTTCTGCATATGTGGTATGTGTGGGTTGTATGTGGGGTTGCACATAGGTGAAAGTTCAGGAGAAACTTTGGTCAAGACCATTGTGGGCAGGTGATTCTCAGGCTGAAAATGTTGGCCACTGTTGGTTTAGAGTTCTGAATGTAGTCGTATGTTCACTGTATACTGAAGCACCGGCAGCCTGGCAATGTTAGCTCTTTTTTTGCCAAGAAAAACCTAGTTTACTAAACACCAGCTATTAATCTGCTGTTGGGCAAATAATACCGTAATTGGTGGGCTACTCAATTATCCTCGTAACAGAATCCTTATAAGTTGAGCTCCAGCTGTTACAAGTGATAGCTTTTGACAATAATCTTTGTGTGCATTGAAGAAGAGAGGTGAAAATGAACTTTCCCTAGGTCATCTCAGCTTCTTTTTATGTCTTTATATGAATGTGATGCTTATTGGGACTGAATTGTGCTCCACAGGATTATACAGTGACCTGTTTCTTGTGGAAAAGAGAATATACTTCTCTTGTGCTGAAACATCTGCACTGACATCCTGTTTGCCTCCAGGTGCAATTCAGAATGTTAGTTTGACATACAGAGCACTAGATGGCCTTGGGACTAGGATATCGAAAGGACCTTTTCCTCCTTTCCCAACTTGTTTGTTCACTCAGATCATACTTTGAGGCCCTTCTCAGTCTACCACCACTTTCTAAGGTTAGGTGAGTGGTACTACGGTAGGGCCTTTTCCTGGACAGCAGCTTCTCTTAAGAGCACCCTCAACAGGTATATTTCTTTAAAATATTTAAAATACCTTTTCTCTTGGGAAAAAATGTTTTTCTCTTGGAAAACTTGAGGCAGTTTTATGTGTAAAATGTCATTATCAGTGCAAAAAAGCTGCTAGTTTGAGGGTCGAAGTTGCAGGAACTGCCTTAAAAACCCCTCCTTTTCTCTTGATGGTATGCAATTCTCATATAAAGCACATAATTTATACAGCACTTTAGAGGGTTCACAGTGCTTCATACATATTAAAAGGTAAAGGTAAAGGGACCCCTGACCATTAAGTCCAGTAGCGGACGACTCTGGGGTTGCGGCGCTCATCTCGCTTTAGTGGCCAAGGGAGCCGGCGTTTGTCCACAGACAGCTTCCGGGTCATGTGACCAGCATGACTACGTGAACCAGAGCAGCACATATATGTAATACATACTACAGTATTTTAAATTCTTACAATAATCTGTTAAGGTAATTCAGTACTAGGGACTGAAGCTGAAAGTATCCTCCTTAACGCACATAGTAAGTATATAGTAGATACAGGTGAGGTTCAACTTGACGACTTCCTGAAATCTAATTTTGGCTGCAATCCTAACTGCTCTTATCTGGAAGGAAGCCCCCTTGAATTCAAAAGGTCTTAGTTTTGAGTAGACATAGTTAGGATTGTGCTATTAGTCTCTGTGTTACCAGCTCTCATTATAATGTTTAAGGTGCAACTTGAATGACTTTTGGAAAGGAAAACAGAATCTGTGTTGCAGAATTATTCATGCTGTTTAATGTTTAACATCCTAAAAATCACTTGACTGTATTTCAAGAATAAAGCCTTTGAACTGTGATGTTGAGCTCTATTTTGAGGTTATGTTAATTGTTAATGTGTAAGAATGCAGGACAAAGGTTAACATATTTTGCAAAAGTGTTGCTGCAGAAACACTTGGTAGGAGGTGTGGGACCTTGTGTGTACATAAAAACGTTGGTACTTCTTAGCTAATAAAATAAAATCACTAGTCGCTTTGTCCTCACATAGCTTTTTTATTTTAAAAATAACTTTTTGGGGTTTTATAAACAGAGATTGTGGGAATAATAAATGATACTAATAAATAGACAAAGTTTTCTATGCCATTTGTTGTTGGCTGTTGTTGGCATTCATCTGTCTTGGAGTGTGCCTCCAGGGTGAAGTCAGAACATTGTGTTAGCTGCACCGAAGTGTCCTCCTCAAGGCGCAAGCCTGTGCAGTGTGTATGGAGGTATTGGGCTACCCATATGACAAGGCAAGCCTCACTGATAGCCTCAAAGAAAAGCTGAGCAAGACGTTTGGCACCAGGAGCTGCCGGAAGGAGGCGAAGAAGGCACCATCCAACCATCTTAGGGACTCCACTCTAGATTTGTGTAGGGTTTACTCCTTAGCTGCTTCTTCTCCTGAAGATAGTCCACAAGATAGTGGAGGTTTAGGATCAGAGTTTTTATTCTCCTTGATGGGCTACCTTCCCAGGTTGACCATCTCCACCTGTCCCTCATTCCCTCTACAGCACGTGCAGTAACCACCTTGTTGACGTTGAACCCAGTATGGGTCTTGACTGCTCAATCTGCCAGAGCCTGTCTTCTCATGCTGGGGAAGCCCCTAACACTACCATCACCTGGTTCAGCCAGCCAATCGAAGCTGTGTGTGGCCACTGTTGCATGCTGACAGCTTCTAGGAGCCACAGGTGATAGCTGAGTGCAGGGTGGGTACCAAAGGTGGACCCAGAAGGAGCACAGTGTGTTCCCCCACCAGAAGTACTAGTCTTCTAATACCCCATACATCACAAAAATAGCTTAATAAATTGGTAGCAATAGCTACTACATGTGGTTCATTTTTAGTGACCATTGTACAAGTTCTTGGTTCATGGAGTGTTTTAAATAAAAATAAAAATAAAAACAATAACAAAGGGGAAACAGGATAGAACAGAGTTAACAGATAACATTCAACATCGCTTAGCTAAAATGCCTAATCAGGAGCCATTTTGGTTGTGCTTAGATTAAGTACGACTTGTAATAGTCAATTTCTTCTCTTACGTTTCCAATGGAACAATATAAAATGCTGGTTTATTGATGAACATGGGAGGAGGAGGCTTCAAAGTGAAGATAATAATTTATGTTTAAATTTACATTTAGATCAACCAGATTGAGCCAAACACAGATGGCAGAGATTATTCATTTTCTGGAATACTGGCATATGTTATTAAATTCAACCACACCGGGGTAAAGCCATCTTTCTTAATCGGTCCACATGTCAACTGTAGTTTATTTGTTAATATCTCAAGAAGAGCTGTTTCCCAAACTGTTTTTTACCAGTTGCCTATTGTAGTGCCAGAAAGGTCTTTCTAGGTCTTGTTATATTGCTTCTCCCTGGTTGTAATAAATGGCTTATTAAGTCTTTATTATGTAAATCCAGATTGTTGTGTTGGCCGCATAGCTTTTGTGAGTCACTTATGGTTAGGGAGAAAAATACATATATCACAGCTCATATAAACATTCCCTGCCTGGTTACCTGGAGAAACCTCTTCCTTAATTAGTGACTTTAGAGGCCTTATTAGAGATTGCTATTACCCTGATAAAATCGAATGTATTTCTTGCCTTTGCAATATAGATACATAATGAAGCCATTATCATATATACAAATATTGTGGTCTCAGTTACCTGAGTTCTGGTACTAGCCCGGTGGAGTATTGACTGCCACCACCTTCCGAATATAGAATATTAAGACTCTACAGTAGCTTGGCTAAAAGGCATAGAACAAGAATGTAGGGTGAAATACTGTAAAGGTTATTTGGAATCCCCTTAGATTAAATCACATCAGCTGTACCTTAACCAAACATTTTGATTTTTCAAAATATACAGAATATGGTATTACAGTCAATTTAAATAAGCAAAGTTTGTTTTGCACTACTAACATAGGTAAGTAGCTGCAGCCCAACAGAATTCCCTCATGCTACCATTTGAATTGCTAGGCTTGGATGGGTAATCATAGTGACAGGGGCAGCTCCTATCTGGTCTGGACAGGGGTCCCCTGAGTGTTTCTGGGCCCTCAGCCACTGCCCTGCCTGCTTCCTCCCTAGTGCTAGGCCTGTGTATTTGGCCTATGATTTCTTTGACAGAAATCTTTATCTTGTCAGTTATTTCCTTAATTACAGACGCAAGATATAAACCAGTAATAGCATGAAACTTTGTCCATTATTGTGTGTTTTCGGGGGCTGATTTCCTGACATAGCAGGGAGACATAACCCACTGCCTCTTAAAATTTAATTTTGTAAAAGAAATCCACTTTAAAAGTTCATAAAGCACAGTGAGGCTGTTCTGTATGTAATGATGTCACTGTAGCTCCCAGGCAGAGAACTCTGCTGATGGATGTGGCAATAAAAAATGAAGCAGGTTAGCTTTTTGATTGCTTCACACTGTAAATCTATCTGACGGATTCATGCTGAGTTTTCCTATTAGATATTAGTTAAGCTTAAGTCTGATTTACTTGTTCAGATCATTGGCAGTTTTTCCTAATGGCATCAGTTCTGCTGAAGGCCAGATAAGAAAGCGGGAGCCCAGTCCCCAAGACACGTTTAGTACAGTGGTACCTCGGTTTACGAACTTAATTCGTTCCTGAAGTCCATTCTTAAACCAAACCCATTCTTAAACCGAGGCACGTTTTCCCTAATGAGGTCTCCCGCCGCCGGTGCCCTTCCACCGTTTGGCTTCCATTTGTAAACCAAGGTAAAGTTCGCAAACCGGAACACTACTTCCGGTTTTGCGGAGTTCGTAAACCGAATAGTTTGTAAACAAACAGGACTGTTCGTAAACCAAGGTACCACTGTATTTCCGTTGCAATTTGGTGAAATGAGCCAACCCTCTCTTTCACGGGTCTACCTCTATACAGTGGTACCTCTGCTTAAGAACTTAATTCGTTCTGGAGGTCTATTCTTAACCTGAAACTGTTCTTAACATGAGGTGCCACTTTAGCTAATGGGGCTTCACGCTGCCGCCACGCCACCATCGTGCTATTTCTGTTCTCATCCTGAAGCAAAGTTCTTAACCCGAGGTATTATTTCTGGGTTAGCGGAGTCTGTAACCTGAAGCGTCTGTAACCTGAAGCGTTTGTAACCCAAGGTACCACTGTACCTGCATGGTTCTGTATCTGAATGATTAATAATAATAATGTATTTTGAAAAAGATAAGGTTAGCATTGGTTTTGGGGAGCTCTGACATTTGCCTGACCATGTCAGATGCTGACACCAGGTCTGGATATCTCCTAGGGGGAGAGGGCATAGTTCAAAGGCAGAAAACTGGCTTTGCCTGCTGCCAGTCAGAGTAGACAGCACTGTGCTAAATCAGCTGCATGTGTTCCACTTCTGAATGTATTTTCAAGGGGAGAACACACAAATAAATACAGTATCTGACATGAAGATGGAGATCCTGGAATGAAAATAGGCATGTACATTCAAAACACAATTACATGTTTCACGTTTGAACCCCACCACCATTTTCACAACAGCTGGGGTTTTTTGCGAAGTGAGGCATCTCAGACATTATATTTTCAGTTTCCTTCTGCAACTGCTAATCTACAACCTTCTTCCTTATGGAGGAAGGGGATGAAGTCCTGTTCTCAAGTCAGGTGTTCCAGCGTTTCTGAAAGGAGTGCTATAGAAACCCTCTCCTTTCCAGGTGGCGAGTTCTGAAGTTGGTTATTGTTGAATTTGACGATTGTGGAATGCCGTATCATTTCCCTCACCCTCTCATACACACACTCGCCATTAATAAGACATGCTAGGTGGATTTGAGCAGGTCCTAGTAGATATTGTGTTGATTTCTGTATTAAGTATATGTTGGTCTCTGTCCTTACCTCTTTTTGTTAGGCAAAGAACTCAAGAAGTCATGTCAAACCTCTCCATGTGAGATAAATGGGAATGACTCAGAGCTGCCATTGCAGGTCTCTCTCATTTCATTTGGAAAGGTATTCATTCTGTCAGTAAGAGTACACGAACAACAACTCAGTTATTCATCAGTTTATGCTTAATAATGAAAAGCATGCTTTCGACAAAATATCACAAAATATTATTCATGTCACTTGTTTCAAGACCCATAAAATTTTTAATTTCTGTTGCAAACAGTAAAAAGGTACTTAATTCCTTGCACATTAGGCTTTTAAAATAAGGGGGTGGTTTGATATTGTCACGGCACTATCTACTACCAAAAAAAGAGCGAGTGGGGGGGGGAATGTAAACATGATGATGTGATTTCTTTTAAAGAGTTTACCCTAGAGCTCTAAATACTATGTTGGAATAGAAAAAGGACCTTTGTAAAAGCAGTTCTAAAAGGGGTGTCAGATATGCCAGGTTAGGGTAGTTTTTGTTGTTATTTATCAATTTACTATTTGTCCTGGAGTTATTTTCCATAACTAAATTTGTTTAACTAGGGGCTGATTCCAAAAAGCTAACACAGGGATCCCCAAACTAAGGCCCGGGGGCCGGATGCGGCCCAATTGCCTTCTAAATGCAGCCCGTGGACGGTCCGGGAATCAGCATGTGTTCTTTTTCTTTTCTTTAAAATGCATCTCTGGGTTATTTGTGGGGCCTGCCTGGTGTTTTTACATGAGTAGAATGTTTCCTTTTATTTAAATGAGTAGAATGTTTCCTTTTATTTAAAATGCATCTCTGGGTTATTTGTGGGGCATAGGAATTCATTCATATTTTTTTCCCAAAATATAGTCCGGCCTGCCACAAGGTCTGAGGGACAGTGGACAGTGGACCCTGCTGAAAAAGTTTGCTGATCCCTGAGCTAACACAACAGAGCCTTTCCCAACTCTCATATTGCTGTACTCAGACCTTGTTGAGACTGCTACCCACCCCCAGTATCGCCTACTGCTCACAGTATTCAAACGTCTGCCATTACTTTAAAATCACAATTTTTTCCTCCTAGTTTTTTCTCCATCCCTACTCAAACCTCTGTTGTTGTTTTGAACCACTTTTCCCCTTTCATTGTCTCAGTCACCTCCATGCTATGGCAACTGGTGTTGCGTAGTCTGCCTTCTCTTTTCTTCCGCTATCCCACCTGACTTCATGCAAGTCCAGGACTGTGATGCAGCACTGCAGATCCTCCAGTGGAGACTGTGTGATAATAGCGTTGCATTTTTCTGTATATAGGAAGAAAAAAATAGGGAGATGTCCTGAATTTCCCCCCAGAAGTTCTTAAGAGTATATCATCTAACTTAACTGAATTTTAATTTGAGTGAGTAGAGAGGAAGAAAATGAGTTCTTAGGCAATAGAGCCTGACAACTATGTCATTTGTTACTTGCTCACTTGAGGGTGGGTGGTACTCACTTTAAGGTTCGTTGTGAAAAGTCTGAACGAAGTTGCAGACCCTTATCAGTCTTAATGTTAGGTCCCTGCACATGTTTTATTTCTTTTTATTGGGAGGTTGATTAGTGCAATACAACTTTAAATATTCTTATTTCCGTTTTGTCCTCTAATTAGGACTCCAATGGAGTGCCAGCTCTTAATAAAACAGCCCCCTTATTACTATTCATCCTAAAATGAAGCTGTAGATCAGAACAATATGGATTTATTACAGTTCCTTTTGATTCCTGCTTAGTAATTCTGAAGTACAGGGGAGCTATACTAAATGGTTTTTCCCCACTCTTTATGGTTTTAGGTGCATTTTGTAACTGATAATGCAGCTACTTTATAAGACCATTCTGACCTGTAGTTGATTGTATGCAAGGAAAGATGAGTTCTACATGAATGCTGAAGTGGCATAATTAGTATAAGTAATCTACTTGAAGTAGTCTCTACTGGTGGTACCTCAGCTCTGCTTTTATGCTGTGACACTTTTTCTGGATCAATGTGACCTTGAGCTGATACTCTGATATTTAAAAGTAGTGAACATTCTTTAGCTGAAATGTGTGAAGTGTTTAAGGGGCTTGTAGTGGTAAAAGATTCACACCTGATAACCAGAAACTTGTTTATTTAGAGCATTTAATCTCAGAAGCTACCGGTATCTAAAACATAAATGCATAAAAAAATTACAATGTTTAACAGATTTCTACTCTGTGCCAGCACTGTCCATGGAAACATTTGGGTGCAAGTTCCAGCTTTCCTTTCCAAAACATAAGGATTTTTTCTTCCATCCAGGTGTGCTGAGGCCAAATTATACTTCTCAATCTGTCTTAATGAATAGAATAATAATAATTTATACTGGTGGCTTCCAACAGTAAAATAAAATAAAATAATCTATTAAACATTAAAAGCCTCCCTAAACAGGGCTGCCTTCAGATGTCTTTTAAAAATCTGGTAGCTGTTTTTCTCTTTGACATCTGATGGGAGGGCGTTCCACAGGGCGGGCGCCACTACCGAGAAGGTCCTCTGCCTGGTTCACTGCAACTTGGCTTCTCGCAATGAGGGAACCACCAGAAGGCCCTCGGAGCTGGACCTCAGTGTCTGGGCAGAATGATGGGGGTGGAGACGCTCCTTCAGGTATACTGGACCGAGGCCATTTAGGGCTTTAAAGGTCAGCACCAACACTTTGAATTGTGCTCGGAAACATAGAACAGAACAGAACAGAAATGTCTACATTGTACTGTTGTGCAAACTTCCAATGACAATTGCTTTATGGCTGGTGGTTATACTACTACTACGACTACTACTACTACTACTTTGGGCAGTTCCCAACAAAATATTAAAAATACAATAAAGAGATTATTGGCTTCCCTTCTTCATGTAGTGCATAGTTAAACTATGGAACTCACTCCCACATGAGGCAGTGATGGCCACCAACTTGGATGGCTTTAAAAAAAGAGGTTTAGATAAATTTGTGCAAGAGAGGGAGCAGTTTGGAGGCAGCAGTGCTTCTGAATACCAGTTCCCACAGGCATCTGATCCGCCTCTGTGAGAACAGGATTCTGAACTAGATGGGCAACTGGCCTGATCCAGCAGGCTCCTCTTATGTTATTGAACTAAATATGTCCCTGATTTCTAGTTTAATGGGTTCATTATTCCCCTAGAAAAAGTGGAGCTATTTTTCTTATGATTTTGTGGCAGGTATTTGAAATTTTAAAAACGTTTATGAATTACTCATAGTGCCATGAGGAACTCTGCATCCTCCCACCATGACAGCAGCATTCCTTTGGAATACTTTTTAGAAAGTACACCAGCAGTGGCGGAGCTTCAAGCTCCGGCGGGGGGGGGGGGGCATGGCAGAGAGCAGACGGAGGAGTGGCTGGTGCATGTCCCGCCAAAGCCATTATTTTTACTCTTAAACCATTTTATTCTTTCATGAATATATATTACAGTTGCAACCCTGGTATGGTAATTGCCAGGTCACTAGATGCTACTGGCTTTTATGGATTCTTCCGGAACCCCCCAAAGTAAACAAGCTATTTGTAGCAAACACAATTTCATCTGTAGTGCGCAATTGTCTCAAATAAATAGTGTTTCAAATCTCAAAAATAGTGTTGCAAATTCCCCCAAATTAGTTTTTTAGTTTTTTAGCACTGGCCCAGAACATGTAGATTTGGTAACCAGTCAGTTTCAAAAGCAAAGAGTGGTTGTACCCTGTAGTCTGTCCAGAAGTCATCTACCAAATGCCATCATTATTTGATTTAGCAGCCTTCAAAATGTCTTTGTAGATGAAGCTTTAGTTGGTCACATTATAACAATTCCCTTTGGAGTTTTTTTAATTCCTAAAACTTTTAAAGATGTACAGGGTCGAGGTTTCGCTGTAGCATTATAATATTAATCTTCAGTTATAAAGCCCTTAATGCAAGATTAGTTGTCAGTCGCTTGATGTACCGTATTTCTAATGTGACCCGCAGCACTGAACAAGTTGTTCTCTGCTGTTTTTAAGTAAATGTCTATATCTTATTTAGTAAACAGGCACTGTGAAACCTGTCTATAGAGGAGCAGTATATACAAGATGTACCTTTGAGCAAGGAGCTTTGACGTATTTGGTACAAATGCTTCATGTTTCAGAACAAATGCATTGCAGACTGGCACATGGAATCAAATATTACCTTGAGGCTCCTTCTTTCAGTCAGCCCCCTTACCTAATCTTATGAATGAAACCTGAACCATCTGCTTGACAGATGGTGTGGGCAGGTAGGTAACCAAAGAAATTGTGTGTTTTTCTTGCAGATAAAGTTGTGCTTACCATATGCACTTTGTTTACCAAGTGCTAGTCAAGTCTTTAAAGAAAAGGCTTTATACCATCTGGATTAGAGAGCCATAATAGGAAGAGAGGCAGTTATGTCTGTACAAAGTGCCTTTCCTCAAACTGCTGTTTACTGGATCATTTATGACTAATTAACGGGCTGACTAATTCATATTGCTCAATAGTGGGTGGACCCTTCAACACATAAAAGCAGATGTGAATGCTGCCTCTCCTCCCTCTTTGTTTAATCTACAAAACAATCAAATAGTTTAAAGAACTGAGCCCAAATCCTCACAAAACACTGAATATGCAATTACCCCAAACAGGACAATACGTGCATTGTATTGTATTACAGCTAACTTCAGATTTTCACTAAGTTGCACAATGGACCTTCTTGTCAGTATTTATTTATTTATTTTTAAAAAACCACTTTCTTTGGTTGGAAGTGCAGCAATCTGGCAAAATTTAAACTCTATGAAGGTGGGGACCCATGAACGCCTATTTAAACATATGTTTACATGTAAGCCTTGAGGGATAACTTTTTATTAAAAGAAGAACTTCAAGAACAAGGGGTGTCCCCTGCCCAAGACAGGTGCAATGCTGTGAGTAATTACAGTCCTGCAAAAAAAATTAAATTAAATTAAAAAATAGCAGTTGTAGAGCAGTTGGCAGGCTTACCTCTGACAGGTATCTCTCTATATTGAAGGTGAGATATGTTCTGTGTATGTAGGTTACAGTTTGTGTAGACTTGTTCAGTATTTCAAAAACCAGCCCGCTTCAGAACTAGCAAATAGTTTTTAAGGGGGAATGTGGCATGTAACAATGATGAGGCATCTCAGTAATTATGGAGCCAGCTGGCTGTAACAAAACACCATTCTTTCTGGAAATTCAGACAAGAGCCTAGGAACCTTTTCTAATACAGGCTATTAATGCACAATCCAGTGCTACTGTCTTTGTCCATGCCACTAGCACTCTGTCTCTGAGCAGGTATAGGAATGGGTAGCAGGGGTTGTTTTAGAGGTAAAAGGAAAAAGTAGAGCTGAAGACCTGGACTGTGCATCCTGTACATAGGATTCTACCTGCTTAGGTGCGTATTTCAATGTAGGCAGATAACCCCTGATGTATTATTACAGTACTGATAAACATTATTCTTGGAAGCTCATTGTAGGTAGGTGGGTATTGTTTGGTATTCATGGAAAGGCAGGACATAAATACTTCAAATGAATAACATGCTAGAGCGGAAGCATGTGCAGTGTTTAGTAATGAAGCATTGCTGTATCTACATGTGGAGTAGAATCAAAACTGTATGCTAGAGTTTATCCCTTGTAGCAGCCACTTAGCACTATCTCTTCCATCACTGGTTCTATTTGTCAAATAATCTGCAGTGATCCTCTCCTTTGCCTGCACCGTTGTACACCGGTGAACGTTGTATACCGTTGTATATTCCTGTGTACAGTATAAGACTACTTTTTAACCCAGGAAAATCTTCTCAAAAGTCGGCGGTCGTCTTATACGCCAGGTCATATTTCTTATATGGCGAGTATATCCCAAACTCTATATTTTAACTAGAAAAGTTGGGGGTTGTCTTATACGCCCAGTCGTCTTATACGCCGGAATATACGGTATGTGGATGGGAGAGCTGTTGTAATCAGGAGTCTCCCTTTTCCTTCATTCTGTTGTTTGTTTTATTATTTAAAGGGCTTATATACTGCTTTTCAGAACAAAGAAGTTTACAATTGCTAAAATAAAACAATAGCAATTGTAAAAACACAACAGTAAAACTGTTGAATCTTACTACAATGAGACAAATAAAGGATAAAATAGTCTCATACTACCACTGGACACACATTCTAATTATTTGACCCAACCGCCGCCTTACATCTTATTTCCCAAATGCCTTTAAAAATGGATATTGTAATAATAATAATAATAATAATAATAATAATAATAATAATAATAATAATAATTTATTTATACCCCGCTCATCTGGCTGGGTTTCCCCAGCCACGCTGGGCGGCTTCCAACAGAAAAATAAAACACAATAATCTATTAAACATTAAAAGCCTCCCTGAACAGGGCTGCCTGTAATATCTTTCTTTAAAATCAATGGGCCTTGTGTGACTTTCTACAGAATTTAATTCCATTAATAGGGGGCCACTGCAGAAAAGGCCCTGTTCCTTGTGTTCCTTCAGACAAAAAAATAACTTTTATTGGCAGAGACTTTACTTATATCTTACATCCTAAGTCTTAAGGTTTGTGTAGACTGGTACATCGGGGTGAATAACCTTTTCATCCTGAGGGAAGGCCAGATGGAAAAGTGTGCAGAGCAATGAATGAAAATTTTATCATTGTACTGAAGATTGGTCCCTTCATATATACACCCCTTCCTCTTTTTCTGTTTTCCATCCACAATACAAAAACAACAAAAAATGGAATAGTTACATCTTGTAATTACTAACAAAAGGTAAGGTGTTTAACACACATTTCCTCTTCACATATTCGTAAGTGTATCTATGTAAGATCCATTGTCAAATTGGAGTTTTTCTGTTTACATGCACACTGCTCTCCGTCCTCCATCCTGACAACCCAAGAGGCATTATCGGAATTCTAGCCTGGCAAAACTATTTGTAGCAAGAAGCAGGGCCAATGAGGGGTGTCATCTGTGGAGAGAGGGCGGTGCGACCTGAGGAGAGTTCCATGGGCAAGATAAGAGAGGCCTGGAGAGCTCCATTTGCCCCTGGGCTTTAGGTTTTCCACTCCTGTGTAACTGATCCATAAGGTAACCTAGTCCCAAACTGTTTAGGGCTTTAAAGGTTATCACTAGCACTTTGAGTCAAGCCTGGAAACGCACTGTCAACCAGTGCAACTGGTGCAGTAACATTGTGATACTATCTGATAACCTGGCCCAGGCCAAAAGTCAGTCAGCTGCATTCTGTGCTAGCAGTAGTTACTGAGCTATCTTCAATGGCAGTGCCAATAAGAACAGCCTTCTAGTTTCTGTCACCGGAATCATCACTAAATGTCTGTGGTGGGGAAGATGTCAGATTTGCCAAAGCAAAGTTAGCATTATTCTCTTACCTAAAAGGTCAGGTTTGTGAAGGTGATGAAGTCTATATTTCAGGCAAGGTTGCTACCGTAGCTAAGCATCCTCAGATTCCACGAATTGAAAGTAGGGCTGGGTGATAAATCGCTATATCATCCAAAACTGAGTTGAAGTCCATGTTGTGATAGTGGTTTTATAATTTTTGACATAGCAATATATCACAAATCATGGTGTGTGTGCATGTACATGTGCGTGCGCACTATGCAACAGTCACAATGTGGTGAAAACGGTGAAGCCAGCCAATACCTCTACATAGCTCCATCCTTATTTCAGACATCGTGATATATTGCGGTGTTTAGCTGGTGATAAATTGTGATGTTGAAAACCAGATATCGCCAAGCCCTGGTTGAAAGCCAACACACATAATGCCAAAGAGGAATAGAAAAAATTGTGATTGTCCTGCATTTCCCATACAGAACACTTTGTTTCGCTGTACAGATTTCAAGACATGCAAACAACTTCGCTTACTCATGCAATGTGACAATAATAATGAAACAGTGATAAACTACTTCTACTCTCTATCTTTATCATGATGTGAGGATTTAAAAAACTAATTGAAACATTAGCTTTTTATCTTTCTTATCTGTTGCCCTCTTCCAAGATTATCTTCTGCCTGCTGTGATTGGCTGTGGTCATGACTTTGCTTTGAAACACTAGCTTTTACATAGATCTGTACAGGCAAGGTGTGTGTCATAAAGATGTTCTAGGCCATCTGTTGAGAGAAGAATGTTCCCAATGAACCACCTGGTGTTTCAGCAAGGATTTGTTCCAGATAAGCCCTGGTTTACTTAATAAACAATAATATTGAGAGAGGAGGGGAAGAGAAGCGAATTCAAGAGGTCAAAGTTTTTCCTCTTGTTACATAATGTCAAATAATACCATTCAGATCATCATTACTTTCCTTTTTGTGGCTTATCTATCATTAAAGCAATTTTCTTTTCACTTTGCAAATTGAAGATGATGAGTAATGTTAAACAAAAGGAATCGCACAATGATTGGTATAATGTTCTGTGCAGTATATGATTTAATTTGGAGCTTCAGATAGCCACCTGCTGTACTTTTGTCTGTGCGGCAATCTGGCAGGAGAGGCTCTGCTGTTTTGGATCTCTCTTTATTTGTCATGTCTTTGGAACCATCTGACTCGGCTGTGAACTGCAATGATGAAGTGCTTAACTACTGGGTGTTTATACAAATAAAACCAGGATTTTTTTCCACAATCATAAAATGCTTTTAGCATGTTGATACAACATTTTAACTTTATCAGAAGCCAGCCTGTCTTGTTATCTAAATCACTAAAGTAAAATAGAAAAGGATCCTGTTACCGTTGGGGACTGTGATTACCGATCAGGTTTTAGCAATTGCTTGTTCCATTTTAAGTGGGTGATTGGATGGCCTCACCTGTAGTTAAGTTAGAAACAAGGAACCCTACAGCCAAATGCAGTCAATTGTATTCAAGAATATTACTGTATTGGCCTGAAGCCTCCCCCCCCCCCCAAATCCGACCATGAAAAGTTAAAAGTGCGGCTTAAATTCACAACCTTACAAAAATTGGCTTTTACGATATCGCTGCTGAAACAGACATATGGTAAAACGGAACAGGTGTGGGTGCCTGCGGAATTTTAAGGGAGTGGTTTATATTCAGGTATTGTCTCCCCCCCCCCAATGAATTTTAAAGGTGTTGCTTATATTCGGGTGTGGCTTATATTTGGGCCAATACGGTATGTCCACAGCAAGATATATTGGGCCCTGGTTTTGTGGATGCAACCAGCATAGAATACAAGGGCTCAGTGAGCCAGTTAGAGCCAGTTCCAACATTCATTCAATCATTAAATTTGTATACCGTGCTTCATCTGTAGATCTCAGGGATGCTCACAGCATAAATATACAAGATAAAAGCACAAAATACACAATAAAAGCAAGAACAAGGACAAAATAAACCAATCACTACCCCTGCTTGTAGGGAATGGCAGTCTTCCAACAGAGTATCTCACATTTTTAAATGAATTCAGTTATTAAGGGACCAGCTGATAGAGAAGTAAAAGTGTCAGTATTAAATCAGGTTTCCCATGAAATAACATTTTGATTAGAGGAATAAATCAAGAATTGAACCTGGTCTGTTGTGGATAACACAGCTACTGTGTGCCTGCATGTGTCTGCCTGAATTTGAGTTTGTCTGTTGTGCATGTGGCACATGTGCAAGAGTGTTGAGTGACTGCACCACTTTCTAGTCACATTGAAACTAATGGGGCGATCAAGACCCCAGATTGAAAATGGTTAGCTCCCGCCGCTGCCAGTCAAGGCATAACTCCAGAAATCTCTGCTTTCTACAGAATGTCTAGTACTAGAGGAGCCAGCTCTCCTTTTTAGCTGATCACTTCATTACAACTAAGGAGTATATGGTGGCTGCGATAGGGAAACAAGAATACATATATATGTTGTTGATTTACTCTTTTGAGAATTGGAATAATAACTAATTGGAATAGCAGTAATGGTTTGGTGTAGGGGTCAAGGACAGCTACAAACAGAAATTAGAGAACAAGTAACTGTTTGTCTGCCTATATCATCTTCATATAAATGTCTCAAAGGTACAAGCATGGAAGACAGCATCACTGGCAGAATACGTGGGTATTTTATCTATTGGGAGTATTCTCGCTCCTTGGAGGCAAACTGGTTGATGTATGATCAGGCCTTTGGAATGTGAACTGCATTCAACTACACACTCCCCTGGGACAGGTAGCATTGTGAGTTATTGTTCAAAAGGATGGCTTGCCGTCAGGAAGACAGTCTTTTTCATGCCAGTTCTTAGCTCTGCTTCTTCCTTTTCACTTTCTAGCTGTATAGGGGGAAGTGGAACACAACAATCCACATTGGATTGATACGGGTAGTGCTTCAAAATATTGTTGCAATAAGCAGAGGGGCACAATAACTCTTGTGCCCCTCTGCTTCTAGTTTTGACTCATGTCAGTATTGTACTACTGTTGTACATTTTTGCTTTGCTATTTTTTAATGCTATAATACTATTAGTATTTAAATTGCTTCACTATTGGTATATGGGATGTTGATCTATAAGTGTCCAGGGAAAATCCATGCTATAGGGACCACTAGAATGATTATCTAATGCTCTCTGAGATTTAGAATAGTTGCATTCCTAACGTATAATAATTTTGAAAGAATTAAGGAACTTGCTGCTACATTGTTAGAGAATATTAATAATACCAGTTCAGAATACTTTTTGTTTGAAATAGGTGGATTATAATGTAGGCCTAAAAAGATATTTAAATTAAAATTATGGTAGTTGAAGGCTTTATTCACTGTCAAATACTTGTCCCAATGAATCTACTTAATTTTTAGAGCAGTAATGTTTTCTTTCAAAAGAATGGGGAAGGGATTGATGTCATTGTTCTGTTTCTCAGCTCATGGGTCAGCTATAGGCCAGCACTGCTCTGACTGTTTTGAGAATACACCAGAGTGTTAACCTATGGCTTAGTATCCTTATTTTGCTAGAAATGACTGAATTCTGGCTTGATTCTCCTGTCCAAGTGACTCCCTTAAGTGCACTGGCATTATGCTTCAGTTTCCATCTTTGCTTGCAAAATGGATCACTACAGAAAAGTCACTTATTCCAGCTGATACTTGGTGAGTGCACAAAGTTGTTGCTGGAATTCTAGGTGAAAGATGCCATTTTTCACAACAAAGCCATTAGCTTCCAATCAAGCTTTTCTCAGTGCCAGGGCATGGCAGATCTGGTCAGCTGGAAAAGTACATAGTCAAGGTCAGAGTGGGGTCTAGGTGCAAGGCAGCAAATTAAGGCCAGAGCCAGGTGTATAGATAGTCAGACCAGATAGAAGTCTGGGGCCATAACTGAGATCAGAGGGCCTGAGGCAAATATGTCAAGGTTGGGTTGAAATTGAAATTAATGGACCTAACTTGGTCATGTTCCTTATTTTCAATTTCTATGTTAATTACTTTACTCTTGAGTAAAACTTAGCTAAATACCATCTAATATATACAATAATTGTAAATTCAATCAAGTGTAACCAAGGGTCCCAAGTAGTATCTTGGATGAAATCAGATGGATTAGAGAACATGGATCAGATCTGCTCTCCCTTCCTAATTATGTTCTCCTTAGCAAGGAATGTAAGCACAGAGGCTTATTCTGTCTCTGTCTGTCTCTCTCTCTCCGTCTCTCACAGTGTATCACTAAAAGCAGAGTGCATGTTTTCATTCTCACAAAAATTATTCCTCATATCACTGTTTGTGTTTCAGCCAAAATACACGTTAACCTCTAAGAATTGTACATGTTGTTCTTTCTAAGGCAAGGTCAAAGAGGAAGTCTTTTTATTGGGATCCATGTTTATTTTTCATGGCTTGTTCATCAACCATAAAAACCATATCTTTGTTTGGATTCTTACTGATTTATTTCACTCCTTCCTGAATTACTAGAGAATTTGCATTGAAAACTCATGCATAATATTTGCACCACTGCCTCTGAAACATTTTTATTGATTTTAAAGTGTGCGGCTTTTTACTTCTTTGCTTCATACTGTGGTTTGATAAAAATGATTGTCACATTTCATTTACCTTAATTAACTCATTTCTTTCCGTAGGCCCAGTATACCTCTGAATATAGTTAAGCAAACTTTGAAAGTAATCTTATTATTACTTCCAGGAATGTGTTCCAGCATTTGGTGGTTTAAAAAAACGTATAAGAAGTTTTACCAGTCCATTTGAGTAATTAAAATCTCCAATGATTAAAGTCTGGCCCCTTTCCAGGGCTGTTAACCCACTTCCCGATTCAGTTTTTCCACCTGCCCTCTAGGTCTCTAGTACCGTAATGACTTTGCATCACCTTGACAACTTTTGTTATCCTTTACTTGATGCTGCCTTGTGAAGATGTATTATGTGATACCTGCACCATGTTTTGCTATAGAAGAACTGTGGTTTCAGCTTTGTTTTGATCTACCTTGTGTTTGGCATTTGCTGCTTTGACCTCTTTTCCCTTAGCAAGTTAGGAAAAAGAATCTCTCTACTGACTTAGGATGAAATGAAGAAACCTTTATTTGAGGATGACGTTCAAATTTCAGTCATAGAATCACAGAATTGTAGAGTTGGACAAAACCCTGAGGATCATCTAGTTCAGCCCCATGCTGTGTAAGAATCTCAACTAAAGTGTACATGACAGAGGGCCATCCAACCTCTGCTTGAAAACCTCCAAGGAAGGAGAGTCCACCATCTCCACAGTGAGTCTGTTCCACTGTTGAACAGCTCTTAGTGTCAGAATGTTTTTCCTGATGTTTAGTCAGAATCTCCTTTCTTGTAACTTGTATCCATTGGTTTGTCCTAGCCTCTGGAACTGGAGTAAACAAGCTTGCTCCATCTTCCATGTGACAGCTCTTTAGATATTTGAAGACTGCTATCATATCTCCTCTGCCTCCTTTTTACCAGGCTAAACATACCAAACTCCCTCAACTGTTCCTCAGAAGACTTGTTTTCCAGACCCTTGTTCATCTTGTTCGCCCTCCTGTGAACACATTCAAGCTTTTCAGTATTCTTAAATTGTAGTGACCAGAACTGGGCACTGTATTCCAGGCATAGTCTGACCAAGGCAGAATAGAGTGGTACTATTACTTCTTTGACCTAGACCCTATACTTCTGTTCATGCTATCTAGAACAGCATTAACTTTTTTTTGCTGCTGCATCACACTGTTGACTCATGTTACGCTTGTTGTCTGGATCCTTTTCACATGTACGACTGGCATTCTAGGTGCCCCCATCTTATATTTGTGCAGCAGGTTCTTTCTGCCTAAGTATAGATCCTTAATTTGTCCCTCTTGAAATTCATTTTGTTAGTTTGGGCCCAGTTCTTCAGTCTGTTAAGGTCATCTTGGATCCTGCCAATTTGGTGTCATCTGCAATTTTTTCCCTCCCCTATGGCCTAAGACAGGCATCCCCACCCTGCGGCCCTCCAGATGTTTTGGCCTACAACTCCCATGATCCCTAGTTAACAGGACCAGTGGTCAGGGATGATGGGAATTGTAGTCCAAAACATCTGGAGGGCTGAAGGTTGGGGGTGCCTGACCTAAAACCATAAGACCATGAGATTGGGCAGGGTGGGGAGGAGCACTGTTGCCCTGTAGTATAAAACACTAACATTTCTTAAGCAATAGCTTATCCAGAAGTGACATAGTTTTTGACCAGAAGGTTTATAGTCCCTTGGATGGGTAGGAAAATACTAAGGAAACCATGTGTCCTTACTATTGGAAGGCTCCCTCTCTCTGAAAGGTGCCAGGTCCAAGTCCACCCTAAAGTAAAAGAACCCTAAGAGGGCAGGACAGGGATATTAAAGTTGCCCAACAACAGTTAATACCTGGACAGCAGGCATATAGCTCATCTAGCCAGTTTCCCACACAATTGTGAGATACACTCTCTTTATGTTAAAGTTATAGCACTTCTTTCTAAACATGCTTCTATACATATAAAGTACCATATATAGATTTAATGCAAATACTCATTTTCCTTTGTCCTCAGAATTGATGTGTATGTCCCTTTCTGTAAAGTGCCCCCATATCAAAAGCCACAGACTCCTTGGGGTGTGAGGTTGACACTGAGGGAGATTTGATAAAGCAACACCACCCCAGCCTTATGAATTCTGAGGCAGTATATTAATTTGAAAATGCTGTTCTACACTAGAAACCATACACCTGAGTTGCTCTTTAAAGGAGTCCTATTTGGCTGCTCTTGTTGATCCTTCATTACCCCCCCCCCCACTCGACTTGGAATTTAATAGTGGCACTAGCTATCAGTATCTGGTTGCATAGCAGCTATTAACATCTCATTACCTGTGTTCCGTCTCGAGCAGGAAAATGAAAGAAAAATATAGATTGGAGCCCCTATTCAAGGAAGATGTGAACAATCATGTTTTCTTATTTGAGAGAGAATAAATTCTGTATACTATTTAAAGTCTATTTAAATTAGACTCTGGGAAAAATAACAAGCTTTAAAAAAATCAATATATTTGATTTTCATTAAAATACATAGCCATGGGTTGTTCATTGACAGCAGATGGCAATATTGCTCTGCTCAACTCCTGCTAGGACCACTTGGTTTATGGGAGAAAGCTTCAAAACTGTGTCTTGAGTGGCATTCCTGGATCTGGACTGCATCATATTATAAGGGCGATTTAGTGTACTCAGCATATCCTAAATCTAACTTTGTATAATAATAAATGATGGTGTATCAACTCTGATAATTAATACTGGGTTGTCCTTAATGATTGGATGAATTCAAGGTCCACCAAAACTACACTGGCAAAAGTCCACCCTGACTCAGTCAGGGCTCAGCTGAGGCTGGAGTAAATCTTGAAAAAGGGGAGTGGCAGGATGAAGTAGGAGCAGACTCCTATTCCAACCTCTGTTCAGCTCAGTCACATGGCCTAGCAACCCAGTGGAAGTTATACCACCCTTTTTGTCAGTGTATGTCAAAACATGGTTTTGAAGGTTTGTTTTTCTTCTGCCCGGCTTGTTGAGATTCAGCCAGCAATAGCTCCACTCTTGAACCGTTTGTGTAACTTATTCTGGCTTCCTATAGTTTGGATTGCTCTTCCCACTGATTGATAGTGTGAGTTAGCTCTCCAAGGAATCAATATTAGCTTGCATATGAGTGTAGGTGATGCACATATTTCATTGATGCATAGTATTAGAGGATATATTCCATACTGTGTGAAGGAGGAGAAGGGATACTTGCTTTAAGATGGCAGCAGCTACCTGCTGGTTTTGGTAATAAGATGAGATTAAAATTATAATTCTGCTGCCAGGTAAATCAGTGGCACCTTTTTAATTGATCAACACATTTTAGTCAACTAATGTAATAGTCTGTTAATCTAATGGAGTACCTGACTACATGTTTCAACTCTTATTTTAGTTAAAACTAGGGCAGAATTCAATGTGAAACAGAAAATGACAGCTCAGTGGTAGTGCTACATATCTTGAACACAGATAGAGGTCCTGCTTCAATCTTCCCACCAGTGGTTATGATTATGCCTGAAACAAACCATTATCTATAGATCCCCAAGCCAAACTGAGGACACAGATGATGCCTTCCTGGAACAGATGACCAAGCATTCAAAAGGAAGTGAGATAGTAGTAATGGGGGATTACAACTATCCTGATATTTGTTGGATGTCAAACTCAGCCAAGAGCATAAGGTCGAACAGATTCCTCACTGGCCTTGCAGATAATTTCATTATCCAGAAAGTGGGAGAAGCAACAAGAGGATCAGCCATTTTAGATCTGGTCCTAACCAATAGTGATGACCTGGTTAGTGGGGTAGAAGTGGCAGGATCATTAGGTGGGCATGATCATGCTCTTCTGGAGTTTATTATTCAGCGGAAAGGAGCAGCCAAGCATACTAAGACTCAAATCCTAGACTTTAAGAAAGCCGACTTCAGAAAACTTAGGGAAACGCTGGGTAGAGATCCCATGGACAGAAATACTAAAAGGGAAGGGAGTTCACGATGGTTGGGAGTTTGTTAAAAGAGAGATATTAAAAGCACAACTTCAGGCAATACCAATGAGACGGAAAGATGGAAGGTGCCTAAAGAAGCCAGGGTGGCTATCTAAAGAACTTCTAACTGAGTTAAGATTTAAAAGGCATATGTACAAAAAATGGAAAAAGGGGGAAATCACCAGAGAGGAATTCAAACATATAGCCAGCACGTGTAGAGACAAAGTCAGAAAAGCTAAAGCACAGAATGAACTCAGGCTTGCTAGAGAGGTTAAAAGCAACAAAAAAGGCTTTTATGGGTATGTCTGTAGCAAAAGGAAGAACAAGGAAACAGTGGGGTCACTTAGAGGAGAAGATGGTGAAATGTGAACAGGGGACAGAGAAAGGGCAGAACTCCTCAATGCCTTCTTTGCCTCAGTCTTCTTCAAAAAAGAAAACAATGCCCGACCTGAAGAATATGGAGCAGATGATTCAGCAGGGGAAAAACAGCCCAGAATAAGTAAGGAGGTAGTACAAGAATACTTGGCTGGTTTATATGTATTCAAGTCTCCAGGGCCAGATGAACTACATCCAAGAGTATTAAAAGAACTGGCAGAGGTGATTTCAGAACCACTGGCAATAATCTTTGAAAATTCCTGGAGAACAGGCGAAGTTCTAGCAGACTGGAGGAGGGCAAATGTCCCTATTTTCAAAAAGGGTAAAAGAGAGGACCCAAACAATTACCGCCCAGTCAGCCTGACATCAATACCAGGAAAGATTCTAGAGCAGATCATTAAGCAAACGGTCTGTGAGCACCTAGAAAGAAACTCTGTGATCACTAAAAGCCAGCATGGGTTTCTAAAAAATAAGTCATGTCAGACTAATCTGATCTCATTTTTTGACAGAATTACAAGCCTGGTAGATGAAGGGAACGCTGTGGATGTAGCCTATCTTGATTTCAGCAAGGCCTTTGACAAGGTGCCCCATGATATTCTTGTAAAGAAGCTGGTAAAATGCGGGCTAGACAATGCTACCACTCAGTGGATTTGTAACTGGCTTCCTGACCGAACCCAAAGGGTGCTCATCAATGGCTCCTCCTCATCCTGGAGAGTAGTGACTAGTGGGGTGCCACAGGGTTCTGTCTTGGGCCCAGTCTTATTCAACATCTTTATCAATGACTTGGATGATGCAGACAACACCAAATTGGGAGGGGTGGCTAATACCCCAGAGGACAGGATCACACTTCAAAATGACCTTAACAGATTAGACAACTGGGCCAAAGCAAACAAGATGAATTTTAACAAGGAGAAAGGTAAAGTACTACACTTGGGCAAGAAAAATGAAAGGCACAAATACAGGATGGGAGACACCTGGCTTGAGAGCAGTGCATGTGAAAAGGATCTAGGAGTCTTGGTAGACCACAAACTTGACATGAGTCAACAGTGTGATGCAGCAGTCAATGCACTTCTGGGCTGCATCAATAGGAGTATAGCGTCTAGATCAAGGGAAGTAATAGTACCACTGTATTCTGCTCTGGTCAGACCTCACCTGGAGTATTGTGTCCAGTTCTGGGCACCACAGTTCAAGAAGGATACTGACAAGCTGGAATGTGTCCAGAGGAGGGCAACCAAAATGGTCAAAGGCCTGAAAATGATGCCTTATGAGGAACGGCTTAGGGAACTGGGTATGTTTAGCCTGGAGAAGAGAAGGTTAAGGGGTGATATGATAGCCATGTTCAAATATATAAAAGGATGTCATATAGAGGAGGGAGAAAAATTGTTTTCTGCTACTCCAGAGAAGCGGACACGAAGCAATGGATTCAAACTACAAGAAAGAAGATTCTACCTAAACATTAGGAAGAACTTCCTGACAGTAAGAGCTGTTCGGCAGTGGAATTTGCTACCAAGGAGTGTGGTGGAGTCTCCTTCTTTGGAGGTCTTTAAGCAGAGGCTTGAGAGGCATATGTCAAGAATGCTTTGATGGTGTTTCCTGCTTGGCATGGCCCTTGTGGTCTCTTCCAACTCTATGATTCTATGATCTGAGGCGAAGATTTCACAGAGGGGGAAATCCCTATGTAAAGGCTTCCACTTGCGCAACAGGGCTTTCTTCCTCTCCTCCTACCATGTGCCCCCTCCCAATGTTTCTAAGGTGGTCAGGAGAACCCTCAGAAGAGCACACCAGGAGAGAAGGGGATTGCTTTCTTTCTTAAGCCAATACACTTGCACAGATAGAACGCTTGTAATATTGTGATGTTAAATTCCACTAACAATTTTTTCACTAGCATTATACATTGGTAAGGAAAGGTTAAGGGTGTGTTCCTCTGTATTAAATGACATAATAGACTTGGGTATTTGACTATTTAATATCCTGTTTCTTTGTACTTGAAAGATTTGAAGTGGGAGAGAAATGAACAGAAAGATTGTGTTTGTGACTGAAATCCCGCTGCCTTTCATATTAGACCACAGAATTGTTTAAAAGGGCATTGCAAACAATACCATGTTCAGATGAAGCAACAGCGGATGTTACAGTAATCAGCAGCATGTCGCTTTCTGCAACCACACATGGCTTAATCCATGTGATTAACCTTTTGAGTAAACGGCTGAGATAAAAGCACCTCGGAAAGATTTGAATTAGCATAAAAATATGTTAATGTATTTATTTATTACCCGCCCTTTACCCTAAGGTCCCAGGGCAGGTTACAACAATTCAAACAGTTTAAAGCAGGGGTCAGCAAACTTTTTCAGCAGAGGGCCGGTCCACTGTCCCTCAGACCTTGTGGGGGGCCGGACTATATTTTGGAAAAAAAAATATGTACGAATTCCTATGCCCCACAAATAACCCAGAGATGCATTTTAAATAAAAGGACACATTCTACTCATGTAAAAACACCAGGCAGGCCCCACAAATAACCTAGAGATGCATTTCAAATAAAAGGACACATTCTACTCATGTAAAAACATGCTGATTCCCGGACCGTCCGTGGGCCAGATTGAGAAGGCGATTGGGCCACATCCGGCCCCCGGGCCTTAGTTTGGGGACCCCTGGTTTAAAGCAACCTACAGTCACAGAAATAGGTTGGTCCTAAAAACATACATCTCGGTTATCAAAAGCCAGGTATGTGTTTGCGGTGGATGAAAAGCCCAATGACAGTCTGCATGAGACAAGCGGTTTGTGCTGAGCAAGAGATATTCTGAAGAAGCAGCACATTAACTATAGTGCTGGAGCTGTAGAGGAACACTTTCTAGGTTCTTGTGATGAGGGCTAGAGGGTAGGGAGGAAACTTCCCCGATAGTGAAGTGAACAGTTGCTTAGAGCCATTAGGTAATAAGAGAGTTTGCTAGATGCAAAATGCTTCTACAAGGTTAGTGGCTGCTTCACAGTGGATCTCAGCTTTGCAACATTTCCTTTATTAAACCTAAATTTGTACTGTAGAGATACCTTCTTCTTCCAGTCCATTGGAACTCATGGACTGCCTCTCCCTTTAAAATGCAACAGGAATTTTTAGAAGTTTTGCAGTTTTGTGATTGATTAAATTGTGACTTTTATTTGTTTTTACCTGTGGATGGATTGTTGTTTGAAATAAAGCTTTGATTGTCCCTATCCTGAGATCCTAAAGTAAAGGGTGGCCTGCAAATAAACAAAAGAAACAAACATACAGCCACATGAGCAAAGCCAACCATGTGTGTTCCCCCTAATGTATCTAAAAACCTGTACATCCATACATTCCAAGTTGACAAGCAGGTGAATTAGGCCATTTAATGCAAGTGCCAATAAGTATCCTTTCCCCCTAGTTTATTCTTTCTTCATACTAAGCGGTCCTGTAAATAACACCTATTTTTCTAGACAAATCTTGTTGTGAGATTTTCGTTCAGCTTATCCCATATTTATGGCATTTGTATACAGCAGTACCTCGGTTTAAGTACACAATTGGTTCCGGAAGTCTGTACTTAACCTGAAGTGTACTTAACCTGAAGCATACTTAACCTGAAGTGAACTTTCCCATTGAAAGTAATGGAAAGTGGATTAATCCGTTCCAGACGGTCTGTGGAGTACTTAAACTGAAGCGTACTTAACCTGGTGCAAACTTTCCCATTGAAAGTAATGGAAAGTGGATTGATCCGTTCCAAACGGGTCCGCGGAGTACTCAACCTGAAGCGTACTTAACCCGAAGTATGAGTGTAATTGGTTCTGGAAGTGCGTACTTAACCTGAAGTGAACTTTCCCATTGAAGGTAATGGAAAGTGGATTAATCCGTTCCAGACGGTCTGTGGAGTACTTAAACTGAAGCGTACTTAACCTGGTGCAAACTTTCCCATTGAAAGTAATGGAAAGTGGATTGATCCGTTCCAAACGGGTCCGTGGAGTACTCAACCTGAAGCGTACTTAACCCGAAGTATGAGTGTAATTGGTTCTGGAAGTGCGTACTTAACCTGAAGTGAACTTTCCCATTGAAGGTAATGGAAAGTGGATTAATCCGTTCCAGACGGTCCGTGGAGTACTTAACCTGAAGCGTACTTAACCTGAAGCGAACTTTCCCATTGAAAGTAATGGAAAGTGGATTAATCCGGTCCAGACGGGTCCGCAGAGTACTTAAACTGAAAGTACTCAAACCAAAGCGTACTTAAACCGAGGTATGACTGTGATGCAGTTCAGACAGACCTGCTTTCTCAGATATAAAGTGGTACCTCGACATCCGAATGCCTCGACGTCCAAAGGTTTTGACTTACAAAGTCTGCAAACCCGGAAGTCTTTTTGCCCTGCGCGCGTCCTGCAAAATCGCACTTCGTGCATGTGCAAAACGGACGCTTTGACAACCGAAGGATTCAACTTACGAAGAGCGCCCTGGAACGGATCACCTTCGTAAGTCGAGGTACCACTGTACTGGTAGCCCCTCAGAAGCCCCCGTGATGGCAGCTCACTGAGGTGTTTCTTCGTTTTCCATTTTTCATAGGGGCAATTGGGAGACTGTATGTACCTTCCATATCCCAGTTAATCTCTCTTCCTTGTCCATATGGAAATCCTTTGCTTGTGTGCACTCTTTGCAAACGGGACTGGATTACAGTGGTACCTCTGCTTAAGAACTTAATTCGTTCCGGATGTCCGTTCTTAACCTTAAACTATTCGTAACCTGAGGCACCACTTTAGCTAATGGGGCCTCCTGCTGCTGCCGCACCGCCAGAGCACGATTTCTGTTCTCATCCTGAAGCAAAGTTCTTAACCTGAGGTACTATTTCTGGGTTAGCAGAGCCTGTAACCTGAAGCGTTTGTAACCCGAGGTACCTCTGTATGCTCCTTACTACGGTATTTATGGCCTTGCAGGCAGGTATTATGTACCAGTGTTAAAATAACTCAACATGTGTTTTAACCATTCTACATATTACTTTTTCCACCACACTAAGCTTTTTAAAGAAAATTGGTCTAATTAAACTTCAGTGCTGTGAGATTTGATAAATCAAGTTGAAGTACATTTTCTTGGAGAAAAATTGTTCTGAGCCAATTAAAGTTTATTTTCAAGGTAAAGTTCATTTAACTGTAAGTGGGAACCTTTCTTGAAATGGAAATGTATTTATTTATGCAAAATACACCCCCCCACACACACACACTCCCTATAGCATTAAAATTTCTGAAGGTTAAAGATATTTGTTATAGTAGTATTCTAGATGTAGCTAGCTTTCTAAAGAAGAAATAATGTGAAGGCTTTTGTTAAATTCAGCAAGGCTCATTAGAGAGTATTAAAAAGATTACATTGAATGTTTGCTCATATCTAATCATCAGAATTCAAAATATGACTGCTCTTCTGTTTAGTGTGAAGTTAAAGCTGAGAAATATATAAAAGTCTATGTAAATTTCAGCTGAAGGGTAAATTAAGCCAATATTTGATGTGGAGTTCTAAATAACAGTGCCCTGGTTTCTATCTATGTTTCACGAAGATTTTGCAAAAAATGACAAAGATATTAAATAACGTTACCATACCAAATAATATGTCAAAAAATATTTGTGTTTTTCTGCTGAGACCAGGAGAGTTTTACCTTTGCTATCCTTGCAGATATTTGAGTAGAAGGATCTGTACATGTTCACTCTACAATGTAGAGATAACAGCTAGTGGTGGTATATGATTATAAGAAACAGGTCATGTTGCTTTGCCATTAAATCTTGGACCAAATATGTCAAATTACCTGAATATTGGTGTTCATTTTTCATACGTTGATTTTTTTAAAAAAATAAAGAAAGTAATAAATAAAAAACCTACAAGTTTTCTTTAAACCTCATATATGGTGGTAAAAATTCCTCTCTTTTACTTGCTGGTCTGTTGTTTTCTTTAGTACTATACCAGTCCCATTATCTAATTTCCTTGATGCTGATATTATGGATGCACAGGCAAAGCATACTGCTGGATACTGTTTCAGTATTATAGTTTAACATTTGGTATCGTCTATTGAATAAACAGTGTGGTTTGTTGTGCACTCGTTGAGGGCTCATGCATAGCCACTGTTTTGTAAATGCCACTCCAGTAGAATTCCATTCCAATTGCCACCAGCAATGTTTTCACAAGATGTCCACCAACGTAACTGCTATGGCATGACCGAACATGAAAAATGCCTATTGGGTTTTCTTGCAGGAGGTAGCAATATATCACTGGGTGGGGCTCAGAGGACTGGTATGCACATTTCCTTGGCACTAGAGGTCTGAGTTTGCAGTACTGTGCTAATGCGGTTAATATAACAATGCTTTATATATATATATATATATTCCCTGAACTAATATTTTCTTCATGATGACTGGAGAAAATACCATAAATCGGGGCAGGGAACCTGTGGCTTTCTAGCTGTTGTCAGACTTTAATTCCTGGCTAGTATGGTCAATTGTCAGTGACTATTTCATTTACAGTCTATTAGAAAAACTTACATACCGCCTTTTATGTAAACATCAAGATACAATAAAAATTCCACAGATGTAAACTAAAACAGCAAACAGGTTTCACGTACCCTATGTTGGCAGGCAGCTGCAGCCAGGAATGGCAAGATCTCCCAGAGGAAGAGGAGGACCCTAAGATGGGGGCAGGGGATACAGTTTGAATAATGATCTGGATGCAGCTTCTGCCCCAGGGTCATTGGATGTCCCAATTGGGGAGGGGGAGCCAGTCAAACCAGTTTCACCATGCCTCCAGGGAGTGAGGCACCTATAGTAGCCAGCTGGCCAATCTGCAGAGCTGGCCAGATCAGAGGCAGCCAAAGTGTTGGACTTGGCAGTGTGTCCTTGGCAACAGGACTCATCAGTGCAGACTCGGCCCTCCACCCTCCAACTAGTGCTTGCTTGCAAGCAGACCTGTGCAAACGATGGGTTCTCTGCCTTTAAAAGTATAGCAGGAGCAGCATGTCAGGTGTTGGGACGTCTGCTTATGCCTTGTGGTGTATCATGGATTCTGCTGTTGTGCAGAGATTGCTTGCTGATGTTGTCAACAAAACTTTTGGGATATCCTAGCCAAGAGTATTGAGTCAGGATAACAGGGAAACAGTCAGCAGAAAATACGTTCAGGTCCACTGAATGCTTGCCTGAATAAAATGATTTCGATTTCTTGTGGAAGCAAGCTACTGAATAGGCTTACTGAAGATGAGCGGCACACCCCATAGTCAAGTTTGACTGGACTTAATCATCCAGGGGTCCTTTACCTTTTACAGGAGCTCTTGGGGGAGACTCTTCCACAAAACAGATACCACAATTGAAAATGGTTCCTTCCTTTTCCCCACCTAATGAGTTAAAGCAGATTGTGGCACAATCAAGAGAGACTCCCCGAGATTGCAGGTGCTGAGTTGTAGCCCACCATCATCTAGAGGATTACAGGCTCCCCATCCCTGTCATAAATTGTATCTGTGTACATGAAGGTGATCTATTGACTACATATCACATCAGGCCAAGCTTTGCCTTTACATCTTACAAGTATGCTACTACAGTTTTTGGTAGATTGTAAATGCTGTAGCTGGGGTATGATAAGCTACAGCATGAAATTGGTGCATTTTTGTAAGCTTCTTCAGGTAAATGCTACTTAAAGATATTAATTTCATATGCTATGAAATATGGAGGTTGCCGTGCCTTTCAAGGAAAATAATATTTTCTTTTAAAAATGCTTTTTAGGAAAGCACAAGAAGAAAAAAAGAAAGTTGTTCTAGCTGGATGTGTTCCACAAGCCCAGCCTCGACAAGACTACCTACAAGGCCTGAGTATCATTGGGGTAAGGATATGGCTATGGATGTGGCATTGTTAAAACCTGAGCCTCAAACTTTAACTCAAGAGTTTTATTAATGTAACAATATTGAGATTTCATTTGCCAGTGTAATATCACTTGGTTTGGCTTACTTGCACCTCTAGTGAATGAAGGCAGGAGTAGCTTACAGGAAATAATCTGGCCCCTCTTCAGTTTTTTTCTGCTGCCTCAACGAAGCAGTCATGACCCTCTAGAGCAGAATTTTGGGGTGGCAAACTTGTGGCATCAGTAATGCACCTCCAAAACATGACTTCAGAAGGACTTGTACACCTATATGTGCTTGCAAGTCAAGCACAAACATACTCATTCACTTTTAGGGTTCTTTATATACCTGTAACTACTTCCAACTAAGACAAATAAAGAAATAAACATTCTGAAAGTGCCCTTTTTGCTAGTGTTTGAGGCAAGGGGAAAAGGCAGTAGAATATATATGATCACTAAGCTGATCCTGACAAACTGAAGAGAACTAGTGGCAAACCTGTTATCAGCATCAGCTTCAATTAATATAATGAGCATTTTACATAAAGTTAAATGAAGCATGCTACCCAAAGGGGTTTAACAAACAAACGCAGAGAGAAAACAAATACATGAAACTATAGTAGAAGCTGACCTGAAAATTTGGAACTAGAGGCTGGGAGTTGTATATAGTGGTTGTGTTATGTTATGGCATGTTTATATACCACTTTTTGGCCCAAATATCCTCAGAATGATGAACAGCATATTAATTATTTAAAAAATGCAGCACTGGTACAATAAATACAGGCGATGACCATTATAGGGGCATCCAATTGACATGCCATCGCTGATGTGTGGGTCCTTTTGGACCCAGAAGAAGGCAGAAGGGAGTGTGGTTATTTGCACTCCACTGATGCGGGGGGGGGCAGGAAATGCACCGCACAACATAAATATAAAACACAATATAAAACTGCAATATATTCATCAATCATCCTGGGCATGTATTCAGAATGTCAGTTAATCCCTGTAGCAAAGAAACAGGGGGGAAACCATGGAGCAGGCTACTTCTCTCTCCCACCTAGCAGTACAAACCTCCCTCTCATCTCTTACCTGGGGGGACAGATTCTACCAACAGGCTCTCATCCTGAAGCAGAAAACGCTTCTTACATTGCAGCCAGCCAAACAGCAGACAAAATTATCATTAACGCCAAATTACAATAAATAGAGCCTTGAGAGGAAATGGAAGAAATCCTACAAACCCATTGCCCACCTGTCTTCCAATCAGGGGGAGCAAGATACACAGCAGCAGCCTCCCATCTTCTCTCAGGAGGTAATAAACATCCCAAATAACACTGCAGTGTTATATAAGAACGTAGCTAAGGGGTGGGTGGGTAGAGAGTGTGTGTGCATTGTGCTCTCTGTGTGTGTGTGTGTATGTATGTATGTATGTATGTATGTATGTATGTATGTATGTACATGTACACCATACCTGTCTTCATTGCTAGAATTGGAATTATACAGGGTGAGTCCTTTAAAAGAGGCCCCGTGGATACAGAGTACACATGCTCCATGGGGCCTCTTTTAAAAGACTCACCCTGTACAAGGCCATTTGTGTAAAGGAGGTGGCGGTGATGGATTTTTGGGGGCATCTGTAGGTGTTTGCTTGTGCGTTACTGATCTGAGGAATTTGCTACAGGAGAGGCAGGTAGGAGTGTAAGTCTGAATCTGTAGCCAGATTTGGTGTCCTATCCTGTTTTTTATCCAGATCTGCTATTAATCCCATCAGACCAAGCGACGTTGCTACTCATGTATTAATATGTCAGTTTGCTGCTTTGTACAAATGCTCCTTGTCTTGGTGGTCTGAAACTTGCACCCCTCTTTTCTTTGGATTCAGTTATTTCTGTAACAAGTAAAGGTGGTACCTCAGTTTCTTTATTATTATGAAATAAGTTGCTGTACACCAGCATTTACCTTGTATAATTGCTAACGGAGTGCTTTGTGTTATTTGGATTTGATTCCCCATCCACTTATGCAGGAGTAAAATGCTGTGTTTCCTATATTACAAGCAGAAATATAACACAGATTCAGAAAAATGTATGTTTCTTCTCTATGTGAATTAAATGCATAGAGAATGAGAACCGTCCAGAAATCATCAGAATATCCACATAGTAATTTTTTTAATCTTTACAGGTTCAGCAGATAGATCGTGTCGTGGAAGTTGTTGAGGAGACTATCAAAGGTAAGCTTTTCACCTGAAATGATTGTGTCTTCATTCTTTCCAGTGCTCATTACTGACTTTGAACACATAGACCCCATAAGAGCCTTACTGTTGAAATATATCATGCATGTACTGTAAATAATGACTGAACTGTAAACATTATGTGCTGAATATATTAGAAAAATCTGTAGAAACCTTAGCCACATCAATATAGAAATGCACAATTTTAGATCTTTGGTTCCCCCACCCCTTTAATCTTGCTTCAGTGCTTCTTTTACTACTATTTCATGATATGAAATACTTCCAAGAGATCATTGCTCATTTTATTGCCTATTTGTGTCTTGTTGATTTTGAATAAGTGTGGCTGTATACCAGTGGGCATTGACCAATGTGACTTACCTCACAATCTGATCATGAGTACATGTCTAGTAAAAGAAAAGCTATATCTGTGTTTAGAATTTAAGATCTTTGGGGAAGGGAACTGCATTCTGCTTTGTAAAGTACCGTACTCACTGAATCCTCAATGATAATAATTGAAATTATGATTCTAGAGATTATTATTTTTATTCACTTTTGTCTGACAACTTACAGTCCCATACAGACTATCACTCTGAGAATCTCAGCACTTTTATACTGCCACGTTTGTTTATTTTTTTATTTATTACACTTGTTGCATTTTACAAAAAGAGCCCCATAGTGTCTTAACAAAATAAAATTCAGCCAATAAAACCAAAGCCAGAACATTTGAAGCAGTTTATGATACAAATGCCTAAAATGCTTGTCCAGTGACATAATAATAACGAGCCTACCCACTCTGCTAAAAGATGAGCATTCCTCTAGAGGCTGGCTTAGGTGAATAAAAAGGTATTAGCCTAATGCCTAAAAACTGATTGTGCCAGGTACGTTTCCCTGATGAGACCATTCTTCAGATGGGGCCACCACTAAAAAGGCTTGTTCTCATGTGGCTACCTTCTGCTATTCTCTCAGGTGAGGCATATAAAGAAGAGACTCTGATAAAGACATGATAATGAAGCATAATGGAGAATGTACTTGTAATTCTGTCCTTGTTGCCAGTGCCATCATGGCAACACTGGGGATATCTGGTCCTGTGAGGTCCACAAGATTGGAGGTCCTGTAAGGGCATTTGCTTTATGACCACAAGAGAGTGCTGAATTATTGTTTGTTGACACAAAATTATGTCAGATTCTTTTGATATTTTAATACTGCAAACACGATCAGGCTTAAATATTTTAAATCAAATTAATTAGCTTCCTGCAGGAAAATCAAATGCTATCATGCATATAAAGTGCACCCCAATGGGATTAAGGGGAAACTAGACTTTGTGACTGAGCAAAAACTGTTTCAGTCTAGAGTATTTCACAAAACATTTTGTGAAATGGGTCACTGGACAGGATTGTTGAAAACAAGTCAAAGGAAATAACTTCAATGATGTTGAACTTTTCAGACTTCATATACGCTTACTAAGTTTCAGTCACATTAATGTGTCTAGTAATATGGTCTATCTGTTCCTAGTTTAAATATTAACTAATGTTTGCTAACTGCTAGCTACCAGCCTATTTTATTATTGTTGATTGCTAAAAGCTTATGTGGTGTGTGTGTGTGTGTGTGTGTGTGTGTGTGTGTGTGTTGTATAGCCTAATGAATAATGCTTTTACTGGCATAGTGTTTGTTAGCAGTTTGTTTGTTTCAATATTTATGTAATGGCTTCATAATATTTATTCCAGGGTGGTTAAGAGTAGAAGTATCAAAGTGCTCTCTAACATTCTCTCCGGGCTGTTTTCCACAGTACATTTTTTTAACAATGAGATCACTGTCCTTTGAAAAAAGCATGTACAATCAATGTGTATACAAGCACGCATATATTTTGTCACATGTGCATGCCTTGAAAACCTATGCCTTATTTCAGCTTTCTGCTGCATGTACATGTATTAATAATAATAAAATTTTATTTATACCTCCCCAGTCAAAACCGGGCTCAGGGCGGCTCACACCAATAAAAATTCCAATAAAACATAAAAAGCAATTAATTAAAATACAGACCAAAAGACAGTATTAAAATTTAAAATGCAGCCTCATTTCAAGTAGTCCACAAATTCAAGCCATGAGGGAGGAAAAACACAGGGGTCAGACTAAGTCCAACCCAAAGGCCAGGCGGAACAGCTCTGTCTTGCAGGCCCTGCGGAAAGATGACAAATCCCGCAGGGCCCTGGTCTCCTGTGAAAGAGTGTTCCACTAAGTTGGGGCCAACACTGAGAAAGCCCTGGCCCTAGTAGAGGCCAATCTAGCCACCCCATGGCTCGGGATCTCCAGAATATTGTTGTTTGTGGACCTTAAGGTCTTCCGCGGGGCATACCAGGAGAGGCGGTCCCATAGATACCAGGGTCCCAAGCCGCATAGGGCTTTAAAGGTCAAAACCAGCACCTTAAACCTGATCCTGTACTCCACCAGGAGCCAGTGCAGCTGGTAAAGCACTGGATGAATGTGATCCCGCGGCCGGGACCCCGTAAGGAGCCTCGCCGCGGCATTCTGCACCCGCTGGAGTTTCTGGGTCAGCTTCAAGGGCAGCCCCACGTAGAGCGAGTTACAATAATCAAGCTTGGAGGTGACCGTCGCATGGATCACTGTGGCCAGATCAGGGTGAGAGAGGTAAGGGACCAACTGCTTGATACGGCGCAGATGGAAAAATGCCACCTTTGCTGTTGATGCAACCAGCACCTCCATGGAAAGGGAGGCATCGAAGGCTACACCCAAACTCTTGACAGAAGGCACTGGCATTAATTGAGCCCCTGCAAGAGATGGGAAAATAGTCATATAATTTCTTCACACTCAATGTAGCAAAATAGTCATATAATTTCTTCACACTCAATGTTTTAAAATCACTGTGGATGTTTCTTCCTATATGGTAGTGAAATCCAAGTAGTAAAAACCCATCAGTCACTCATGTGTGCATTCAGTTAACTTGTTACTTCCTACTTCCATTTCTTCTCCAGAATATGGAAGGATGCTCTCCTTTTAAACTTTCTATAGCCATGGTAAATTAAATAAAACTAGTAAATTAAGCTTTAAAATAAAACACTAACATTTTTGAATCATAATAATAGAACTGGCATTGAAATGAAACACTTAGTTGGAGAAGAGAGGAAGATACGTTCTACATAACTTATGGGAATCTGGTCAGTCGTAGAAATAGAAAAAGGAGACATTATCATAGTGGGTATTACTTGAGGTAGTGTTATTAATGGGAGAGTTTTATATGAAAGATATTGGTGGAATGGGAGGAGAAATGATGTGCTCCCACCTACCCAAAAAAACCTTAGCAAAAGAGATGGAAAGGCTTGTCGGTAACTTTGAATTGATGGGTGAATATTCAAACTCCAATTCCAGATCAAAAAAGATAGTGGTGCCTCGCTAGACGAATGCCCTGTAAGACTAATTTTTCGCTTAACGAAGAGATTTTTCGAGCAGAGGTTGCCTCGCAAGACGAATTCGTTTTGTGAAAAATTTGTCTAGCGAATCGCGGTTTCCCATAGGAATGCATTGAAATTCAATTAATGCGTTCCTATGGGCAAAAATAAAATAAAAAATTAAATGCATTCCTATCGGATTCGCTAGACGAATTTTTTGCAAAACGAATTGACTCACAGAACGAATTAAATTCGTCTAGCGAGGCACCACTGTATGTGTATAGTTGGAGCACTGGGAAACTATAGTTAATATAGACTTCCCGGTTTAATTACAGCTAGTGAGAGAGGTGGAGCAAAGGAGTTGTGTTCATCGGTAAAAGTTTTCATATCTTGTCCTTTTAAATCTAGAAATGCTCACCATATCACAACCATAGTGTGGGCAGCCAATGACACGCTCTGTGTAGCCTTATTTGTTGATGTTCATTAGTCACATGAAAAATATTAAATATAATATATCTTCACTATGTGAATAACAAGAGTAGATTACTTATTAATTGAATCAATACTAATTAATTACTGCTTAGCTTAAACAGAAAGAGGTATGCCAATACATTTTGATGGTTTGAGTCCAGTACTGTCTCTCACAGTATTCACCAGATTTATATTTATTTGCCTTGCTTGACAGGGGAGAGAGTTGTCATGCCTGATGGCTTTATGTTCAATATAAGCTTTATCGTTTGCTTGAGTACAGTAGTTGGTTTAACCAATTTAGGCGTGTTTCCCCTTGTTTTCTTCCACTCTTTCTTTCTCAAGCTTCACACTTATTTTGCTTGGTCAACGTGGGAAGTCTTTTCTCTTCTTTGAATTTTTCAGCAGATAATGAGAAATGCGCTCCCTACAATGGGTGTTTATAGCATGCTGACGTTGAGAGAGTTTCTGGCCTGACTGGTGGTGGAATGCCCAGGCATTCCATTATTTTTAATGGTCTGTTTCTTTAGGGCTATTAAAATTTTAAAAAGTGTTGATCATGGTTAAATGAAAATAGTTTTTGCTTTTGTTTGAAGTTTGTAGGTAAGCATAATGCTAATTACTTGACTTTGTGAAATAGTTCTTACCATTTTCCCACTAATTAGTGAGTTGTCCATCTGTTTTGGCTTATTCACTTGTGAGAGAACGAAGGAGGGGAAAAGCTTGGAGTTTACTTATATGTTACTCATCCTTCCCTTTAATTTCTCTTCACCTTGATGATGGATATTATTGAACAAAATTGCTGCTCAGAACACTGACACTGAACCTCCACGCATACCAGGAAAAAAGAGAAACATCGACACCCCACCCTACCCACCTCCCCAGCCCACCCACCCCTCCCCCCTTTTTTCTTCCTAATGTCTCAACAATCAAGATTAATGTGTAAAAACGATACATGGGAAATATATGAGACTCTGTACTACCTTTGTAAACCAAGAAAATCCTTAATAAATTTTTTTTAAAAATTGCTGCTCAGATAAAACAACTGAAGGTACAGTATCTTCAGATAAACTGTTCCACTCTTAATTTACCTAAAACTAATAGTTATAGCTGGAAAGGGAAGTTGCCCCCTGCTTTCCTCTTGTCTTTTCTTCCTCCTCAATGTGTGGCTATAACAATTATGTGAAGCAAGTTACCTTCTTCCTTTAGTGGTTCTGAGTTTTGTGTAGCAAGAGGGCGCTTGGCATATTTGAATCCAATGCACTGCCGCGAGTCCATGTGCTTCTGGTTGTAAACAGTAGCAGCAGTATCAACAATGCTCTAATCTGAAATCTGATATTCAGTGCCCTTCACATGGTAATTTTGTTGTCTTTTTCTCAGGCAGCAACCAAATGTTCTGCAGTTCTGCTCTGTTGTTCGGAATAGAGAATGGCTTGAATCCATGTAATATTAGTCACACTAATTGATTGCATTTTATTTTGCTTTTCGTCCCTCAAAACTCACAAGAGACCAATAACAAACAAGATAATCCCTGTCGGCAGACTTAGATTCTAAAAGTCACAACACATAGGAAAATGGATAGTGAGGGAAGATGAACTAACACTTCATGTAGATGGGATCTTAACTGTGACTAACTTGCTCTGGATCCAGCTCAGTTGTAAAACACTGAAAAACATGCCATGTGTTCAGCATATCAAATGACTATATTTTGGTTTCCCTTGAGAGTACACTTATCTGCTGGCTTCTGAAGCTGGCAGATAGCAGCTCCCTTATTCAGATGAAATGCCTTTTTAAAAGCTTTCCCTACACAATCATGCATTTTAAGATTCATAGCATAACTTTTTCATACTTACACTTGAATTCGCTACAAAAGAGATCACAGATAACAGTATTACAGTACAAAAGAAACTCAGTATGTTAGCTTTTGAAAATAGCTTTTTTATTTCTTAAAGGGAAGGATTCTATTTATCTGCAGCTATCTGGAGCTCTGTAAAAATATGTATTGATAGTTAGGTTAGGAAGCTGGAGCATGGTCAGGGATGATGGGAATTGTAGTCCAAAACATCTGGAGGGCCGAAGTTTGGGGATGCCTGCTCTAATGCATGTAATGTTATGCTGAATCCTGCCAGCCACAAGGAAGGAGACAGGAACTGAGCCCCTTGAGGCATCCATGGAGCTTTGGATCTCATAGATTAGGGTTTTCTGCTTGTTACCACAGCAGAAAAGCTGGTAGCAGCTTTCAGGGCACAGCTTTAGGCCTACATGTTATCCTAATGCCCACAGCCATCACCATCAGGGGGTTAGGATTGTACGTAGACTCAAATCAACGAAGATAATCATTAATTTAAGCCCTGTCAGCTTTCAGTGTGTCTAGACTAAGCATGCCAAAGTCTGGATCCAACCCACTTTATTGAAATGGGCTGAGCTAGGTGTTCTTTTATTTCCAGTGAAGTTGTTTCATCATTTTAGACCAGGCGTCGGCAACCTTTTCTGCCCGTGGGACGGAGGATTCCCACAGACTATTGGCGTGGGCCGCACAGACGCAGAAGCGATTTCCGGTGGTGCTGCAGACATTTTGGAAATAGGCAGCCAGCACCGGAAATCGCTTCTGCCGCGGACATGTGCAGAAGCGATTTCTTGCGTTGCGCATTTCCAAAATGTCCGCAGTGCCAGAAATCACTTCTGCAACTGTGTAGACGCAATTTCTGGCGCTGCTCGGTGAGTCCCCGAGGGTCATCTGGTCCAACCCCTGCAACTAATGCATTCATGACTGATGGCCACCCGACCTCTGCTTAAAAACCTCCAATGAAGCAGAGTTCACCACCTTTCAAGGGAGTCTGTTCCACTATCTGACAACTCTTACTGTCAGAAAGCTCTTTTTGATGTTTAGTTGGATTTAATTTACCTGCATGTAAAATGGGTAAAGGTAAAGGACTCCTGGTTGATTAAGTCCAGTCAAACATGACTATGGGGTGCGGTGCTCATCTCGCTTCAGGCTGAAGGAGCTGGCGATTGCAGAGAGCTTTACTCAGATTGGTTGGGCTTTCTAATCTTGATTACTTACATTTACATTTGAAATAAGATTATTATTATTACCATGGCAGGTGCCAATTCCAATCTGTTATTAGAATATAGATAGATAGATAGATAGATAGATAGATAGATAGATAGATAGATAGATAGATAGATAGATAGATAGAAATTGTAGCTCAGTATTTTGCAAAGCTCCCCCCCCCCCCCAAGAAAAAAAAGCATTCTTTTTTATTTGGGTGACCTGAAACAATGTGTCTAGAATTATGGAAAAGGAGCTTTCTGAATACTTGTGTTTGTGCTCTGAATATTTTGAAGTCAATATGCAGTTGCTTCTGAATGAGCTCACTTAAGCTACAGATGAAGCCATAAATTCCTATAAAGTGCTCACATGTCAGTAGTATTATACGTGAGAAGCACAACAAACTGGGCTGTATTGTGAAAATGTTCCCTCATCCGAATCTTTTTGCATTACTTTGTGAGAACTTAATGGAAATTCTTGCTCAAGCTGACACCCATCAGTTCAAGCATACTGCCCACAACTTTGGGTTTGTGGTCTAATACTGTTCAAAAAGGAACAACAACACCCTTAAACTCAATAGTAATATTTTTACAGCAATTATAATCAAAATGCTGTTTCTTGGGAATTTGGCTTTTAAAATTGATTGACCTGCTTTTGTCAAATAGCCGAACAAAATATAATGAAAGGAGCTAAGCTTAATAATGATAATAATAATAATAATAATAATAATAATAATAATAATAATAATAACAACTAATTTTAATGTTGGCTTTTCCTTTATTTGGTAAGTTGTTGGTTACCAGAAGACTCCTGGGTCTGTTTTGTTTAACAAAATGCAAAATATTTGAGTAGAATATATTAAAACAAATGAGTTTATGTATAATGGTACCATTTTTCCCCTTTATTTGAAGGTCACTCTGTGAGATTGCTGGGTCAGAAAAAGGATAATGGAAAACGGTTGGGGGGAGCGCGATTGGATTTGCCAAAGATTAGAAAGAACCCACTGATAGAAATAATTTCCATCAATACAGGGTAAGCATCATTCAAACTGACATAAAATATTCAATACTGCCTAGAAATTCAATTTCATTTTTGTCCATTCTTAATGCAGAGCTGCCTCAGGTCATACCATAAAGAACAATTTAGGGGGAAACAGTGAAAATTCCCATGATATTCAGTAGCATTAATACTTTAAGACAAGTTACCTACTTATTTACTTACATTTCACAGTTATAAAAATTCAGGGGTGTGTGTTTTTGCTTAAACTGTAGTTTCTGCTATTTCTAATCTTTCCTGAAAACATAATTTTGTGTTGTGATAGATCTCTTTTGTGTGATGACTAACTCTCCCTACACCAGCCTTTACACAGCCAATTTCCATGTCTGTTTTGTGGTTAGAGGAACCACCATGGAGCTGCTTTCCCCCTCAGGACCCACAAGGTAGTGTTGGAAAGTTCTCCTGAAATCAAATACAGTGGTACCCCGCAAGACGAACGCCTTGCGCAACGAAAAAATCGCAAAACGAAAGCGTTTTGCGATTTTTTTTTGAAGACTCGCAAAATGAAGTCGTCTATGGCCGTGCTTCGCAAGACGAAGCAGCCTCGCGGTGGGAAGGGAAGCCGCCGCTGCCGCCGCTTACCTTTACAATTCTGCCGTCGCGGCCGGGGGTGACGTCCACGGCCGCCGCTTCTGCCTCCTGCGGCGGCGCGGCGCTCCTGGTGGCCTCCGCAGCTCTGGCCTTGCCCTTCTTGGCGGCCTCCGCGGCTTCGGCCTTGCCCTCCTCAGCGGTCATGGCGGCCTCTGCGGCTCCTCCCTGGCGGCTGGCGGGATCCGGCAGGAGCAGCAGCAGGGCTCGCCAGGCGGCCCTTGGCGGCAACAGTGGCGGCATCTGAAGGAGTGGAGGCTGCGGCGGGAGGAGACCCCTGGCCCTCCTCCTGCTTCCCCCTCCCCAGAGCCTTACAGACTTCCGGCCATGGCGGGTGAGTCGGTGCCTTTTTTTTTGCACTTCTTTTTTGCCCATAGGAACACATTAATTAAATTTCAATGCGTTCCTATGGGATACCGCGCTTCGCAAGACGAAATTTTCGCACTACGAAATGACTCATAGAATGAATTAATTGCGTCTTGCGGGGTACCACTGTAGCATTTTTGAGGGCATTGCGAGCATGCAGCTTTACTATGTGGCAACTTGATCGCCTCAGAAAATATGCTGATGTGAATGAAGTCATACCTCACTTTTTATGCCATCAAATGCCAACAGTGCCCTTCAGCTCTCTATATTGGACAAACAGGCCAACCGCTACGCCAAAGGATAAATAAATCTGACATCAGGAATCACAAGACAGAGAAACCAGTAGGAGAACACTTCAATCTCCCAGGACATTCTATACAAGATCTCAAAGTAGCTGTCTTAATACAAAAGAATTTCAGAAATTGACTGGAAAGAGAGGTTGCTGAACTGCAATTTATCACCAAACTTAAAACCATGGAGAAACCTGGTCTGAACAAAGACATTGGATTCTTATCTCATTATACATGATAAAGCTATCTTTAGCCACCCCTTGCTTTTCCTGCGGGACCAATTGCAGTCGTAAACAGTCGTAAATTCTTCCTATAAGACCAAATGCAGTCATAAACAGTCCGATTTTCCACCACCCTTCTGAGTGGTGCCCCCCCACCCTCTCACTATATGAGGGGATCTGATGACTTCTGTTTCAGTGTATCTGAAGAAGTGTGCATGCACATGAAAACTCATACCAATGACAAACTTAGTTGGTCTCTAAGGTGCTACTGGAAGGATTTTTTTAATTTTTTTAAAAAATACTACACCTTGCAAGAGGTATGTCTTGTTTAAAAAAACAGAAGAAAGCATGATTTGAGAACAGTATTCGAAATTAGCCCGGTGTAAGGTGCATTTTGCACCTGGCTTTGGGCCACTTGCAACCAATTGAAGATGCCTGGGTGCCAGAATAGTGCCTGACATCTCTACCATCTGGAAGTATATGCCTGAGGATCATTGGATCTGGACTGTTTTGCACACACTAACACCCCACCCTGTAGAATTCTATCAGTTACATTTTATCTGCTCAATTGGAGTGAATTTCTGGATCAAATTTGCTTTTTTCTGTGCAGCCTGAGCAGGAGCAGTCACCATTAAGAACAAGAGGTCAGAATATATAGACTGTCCCTGGATCAAATGACTTTTCAAGTTCTCAAAGCTCTTAACGTAGTTCAAGGTTGTCATCTAAACTAGCTAGATGTTTAACTGAGAGTCAATCACAGTCAGTCCATCATTTGAAAAATAAGACTTTAAAGCCTTCCTGCCCCAAAATGGCAACTAAACATTCCCTTTTGGCGACTGTAACCTTGGTTTCAGGACCCATTTGTGCCTAGCTTATATATCTGAGTTTCTAACACTGTTTGAGAACTGCAATGAAAGTAACTGCATTTTAATTGACTCTCAAAGGCTTATACTAGTGGGCTAAGGTGAATTGAGGTTACAGGACAGTGTTATCTACTTCAAAGTCTGCACCATGGGAACTAAGTACTGCAGAATCAGTTATTTATGTAAAAGAAGACTGAGCTGCAAATGTCATTGTTTTTGTGGTGTATCTCTTATTAGGCAAGCAGCTGGTCTAATTAAAAACAGAACACTATCTCTCTTGCCTGGGTCATCCCTGGTTGCTAACACAGCAGTAACACACGAACCTTCCTCCTTTCTCCCCCCCCCCCAGTCCAATTTCCCCATATTCATTGCTTTCCCCGCCTCCCTGCTTGCCTTTTGTTCTTTCTGGAACTGCGGCTCCCTTACCCAGAAAACAGTCCTCTTCCATGAGTTTATCCTCTCTTGGTCCATCGATTTCCCCTCACAGAAACTTTGCTTTCCCCAGCACTGCCCCTGTTTTTGCCTTCTCCTTTAGATAGTGGGGTAGAAGAGCTGGGGGTGAAATCGCATCTGTCAACGAATGTGTCCTTTTGGTTTCAGATAGCATTTGCTTAGACTAAAAAGCCTGGGGCACAAATTTCACAGCCCTCCAGTGGCTGTGGTGGCCATAGCTGCCAAGTTTTCCCTTTTCTCGCGAGGAAGCCTATTCAGCATAAGGGAAAATCCCTTTAAAAAAGGGATAACTTGGCAGCTATGGTGGTGGCTCATTTACCAGAAGTATACACTCTGGAAGTGTATACTTGATTTGGACCAAACTAAGCCTCCTAGAGCATAATATACAGTGACTGAGCCCATAGCAGTGCAGAATCAGCAAGACCAAAGGAGGAAAACAGACACAATCTTCTGTCCTGGGGCTCTCACGTTCACACTAAGCCATAGCTTGGTTTAGCGTTAGTTGTGAACTGAGCCATAATGTAACCATGCACATTCAAAGAGTCTTCAAAGAGTAATTAAAAATGAGAAAGCTAAATGGAGTGGTCAGTAATAGGTGATGTGGATCCATCTTACTGAGAGCAAAAAGGATATAGGTTAGGAGACGAGAGAGGGAAAAATAATTGTTTACCATAGAAATAATTGCAAAATCTTTTTTTTTAATGTTTGTCTGTTTTTAGAGGTGCGTGTACACGCGCATGCATGCACATGTATTTGTGGTACTGGAATACATCAAAGATACTATTTCTTAATTAAACTATTTAAATGGGATCTCTGACACACAGTATTTTTCCAATTACTTGTCCAAATATTTAACCACAGCTTTGTAAATCTAAGTACTTTAACATTATTTTCTTTGTTTTATTCATGAAGTTCTACATCACTGAATATGTTTGAGCTGATATAAAGAACATTGTTCTTTAGATTTATGCATTTATATATTTAGTTTGAAATTCCCACACTTGCCTCGAGGGGTAAGAGCAGCCAACGTGTGCAGTTTTTATAGCTCAAAGTTTATCTTAATCCAGCATCGTTCCAGCAGCATCTTACATAAGGAATGTGCTGCCAGACCTGCTACTGTTCCTGTTAGTTGCATCCCCTTTAGAATTGTGAATTACAACTTATCCACTGGGTAGGGTTGCACTGAAATAGTTGGCCCTTTGCTTTTTCTTAACAGCAGCCCTTCAGAATATAAGAGGAGCCTGCTGGATCAGGCCAGTGGCTCATCTAATCCATCTCACAGTATCCAGCGAGATGCCCATGGGAAACGTGCAAGCAGAGCCTAAGCAAAGAGCACTCTCCCCACCTGCACTTTCCAGCAGTTGGTAGTCAGAAGCATATTGCCTCCAATTCGGGGGGCAAAGCGTAGAGCATAGCCAACATGACTCGGAGCCGCCTTGATGATGATGATATTGATATTGCTTCCTATGAAGCATCTCAAGGTGATTTCACAATAAACAAACACACAAATTGCATATCTAAAAAAAACCAGCAATCACACACACAATACAAAGGTTAAGGGTGCTGGGAGTTCTAATCCCAGACATCTGGAGGGCACTGTGTTGGCTCCTTCTGTCCTAAAGGACTTGGATATTATAGAATTACAATAATGGTCCACGTAACTTTTCTGAACTGTGATTCCATTAGTAAGCTCTTAGGACACATACGTTTCCTAAGAGAAGCTTTTAGAAATGTCCCTCAATAGATTTTGTAGGATATTTAGCTAAATTAGTGTTCTGAATTTCAAAAATCATGGGGCTGCTTTAAAGTGTGACAGAGAACATCATCATTAACCAGGCAGAAAATATACATAAGAAAAATGTTACCTTAGCCAAAAGAAGCATATAATAGGTGAGACTTTAGAGAATATTATATGGAACTGTCTTAACTGGTTAACAATCTCACCCAATAATGGACTGTGGAGAAAAGCTCTTAAGACATGGGCAGAATTATATAAGAGGAGGCGATCCTAGCTATTACGGCCTATATAGATGAGCACCTTAGGCCCAGAAGTAAATAGGTATTGGTATAGTATGATTTCACTGGCCAATATATTCTGGCAGCCACAGTTTGCAGTAGTTATTACTAATTAAATTTCTATATCACCCTTCATCCAAAGATCACAGGGCAGTTTGCAATATAAAAACACAAAAATGCATAGCATAATAATAAAGAAAAACAACAACCCCCACAGAAGCTGGAGCTTCTGGGTTTCTAGTTTCTCCCCAATAGCAGTTGGAGAAGGTGATACAGATCAAGGGAATTGGTGCAAAATGAAAGGTTTCAACATTACTTCCACCTGAAGCTGCTTGAATAGGGTTGTTAACTAGTTATAAAAAGGAGGAAATGGGGGGGGGGACTAGAGATCCTGATCACAGCTCTCCCTCAGCATATCCATTTTGTCCCTTAGCATAGTGGTTTCAAAATACACAACAGGATAGAGGGATCTTCCCTTGGGGTGCTGGATTACATGTGCACTGTGAAATGTGCAAGCAGCTACTGATTGGGCAGCCTTGCAGATAAGTATTGGGATAATATTTATTTATTTGTTTGTTTGTTTATACATACATACCCCAGCCACTCTGGGCGGCTTCCAACAGAAAAATAAAATACAATAATCTACTAAACATTAAAAGCCTCCCTAAACAGGGCTGCCTTCAGATGTCTTCTAAAAATCTGGTAGTTGTTTTTCTCTTTGACATCTGATGGGAGGGCGTTCCACATCTGATGGGAGCCATTCAACTATCCTCATGCTCTGATTCGTCTGTCCCCTGCTTATGTGCGCATCTCTTCAGCCAGGGGAGACGAAGAGTTTACCAGTGGCCTCCTCTGTTGTGTTTCCATCTGTGAAAATTGCAATGCGTGCTTGCATCTGCATGCTGTCATCTTCCAGAATGGGGAGAATGTGTTCACGTGTGGTAGCAGCAGGGGCTGCACCTGGCCACCTGTAGGTGGTTACTGATCACAGGCAGCATACTTTTATTACAAGGGAGTGGTTAAGGGTATGTTAATTTCCTTATTGCAGCAGTGTTCTTACATGAATAAACATAATTGCCTAATTCCACGATCTGCTGCAATGGTCCGTGAATATTTCAGATTGAGCTCACAACTGAATGCAGCTTTATAACCTGTGCTCGCATTGCAAGTTACCCCAGCTTATTTCGCCTGGGTTAAGTTGCTGCCTTGCCAGATGTAGCAGAGTGTAAGGCAGAGAGAAGGCATGGCAAGTTGTCATTGATAATGCTTTGCCTCCACAGTTTTCTTGTGGGTATTTCAGTCTCTGTGAAGCTGTTGCACAGCCTTCTATACCTCATGTTTCACTGTAATGGCCAACAGGAGGGACTTTCCAAATACAGAACTTAGCTAAATTACTTGTCATTCCAGCTATGAATATTTATGGGATCAAGCTAACTTAATGGCTTCTTGTCTAGTCCTGCAACCCATTTTTCAGCACAGTGGTATGTGCTGGGTGCGAACTCCCCAGCACATGCATGCTCATGCGCACACACCCTTGGGAGGATAGCCAAAGCACTAATCAATGGCCTATTTTTCATTGCAACCCATGCTAGCTAAAACTCTGTGAGCATTTTTAATTTACTGTAGTCTCAAAAACTGCAATATTTTAAGCATCTGCTCAGTATCTGAAAGGAAAGTTATTTTCAATAGCTTTGCAACTGGATCTGTTTTCACATTTCTTTAGAAGTAAATCTCGCTGCATTTATTGGAGGCACTGTTGTGTCAGTGTACACAGGGCTGCAAACTTAAGAATTTACATATCTATTTTGTGTTAAGTCTTTCTGAGAATATAATTTTGACCTATGTTTCCTAAATCTTGTTTGTATGTCAGAGGAATTTCATACTCAGAATGGCACTCATAGATGAAATTTGCCTGCTGACGTAAAATGCTTCATTATAATTGGCCTTTATTTTCCCAGTAGAAGACCCTCTTTGTTAGCAAGAAATAGAAAAGTACTGAAGGAAGTGCTGACAGCTCACTTTAAGCAAAGGCTAATTACTCTTTTGGTTCTCATCAAAATAATTTCTGTTGATTACCTTCTTTAGCACTCTGCATTCAGACTCTGCACCTGACATAATTTCTTATGAATATATTGATAAAAGTAATTTCGAATGTTGTGTTGTTTGACAAACAGGGTGGATAAAAATCAATGATTTTTTTTTAAAAAATCAAAAAAATCGGATTTTTTTGATTTAAATCGGATTTTTTTGATTTAAATCTGATTTTTTTAAAAATAAAATGCTTTTTGAGGAAAATATATTACCATCCAAAGGTTATTCCATCATGAAATAAAGATTAGTTTTTTAATTATGTAGAATAAGGTTGTATATGTTTATTTTTGGGGGTAAATAAATGCCATTAATCCATTCACAATGTCATGCTCTTCCAGAGGTTTTTGTAAGATTATTGGGCAGATTCTCTGCCTACAAGATATTATCACAGATGCTTGGTTTACTTTTGCAGTTCTCAAAACTGAATTTGACTCAACAGAGATCACATGCCTCTTCTTCACAGCAAAAATGTTATAACATGAACAGAGTTGAGAAAAAGACCTTAATCCTATTGTTCTACAAACCTATGAATACAGAAACAACCCCTTCAGTGCTAAGTTTCAAGAAGTTCAGTGAATAGAATAGAAACAATATTTTTCTGATTGTTTGGAGTGGACAGTATTTAAGTTTTTCATGTGATTTAAATCGACTATGATTTAAATCAAGCCTTACTGACTAGTGATTTAAATCGTGATTTAAATCATGATTTAAATCAGTTTGATTTAAATCAAATCCACCCTGTTGACAAACCAGACCCCTTGATACCATAGAAATGGTATTGTAATCCTGTAACCAGAAATACTTTCTCATTATAATATTAAAAGGGGGGGAACCCTGCCTTTTGAGTGGCTAATTTCTGTAACCACATTTTATTATACAGGAGTAAGAATTCTAATATTAATAAAGAGTTTGGGTAAGACATAATTTCCTGTTTTTGGGGGGGTCTCCTATTTTTCTGTAGAAATCTACTCCCTTATTTGTTAGAAAATGCCAAGTATGAGAGCCAAAGTTTATTACTGCTCCAATAAGATAGTTGGCTGCAAGACTGAATCTATATTTCAAATTGCTTGGTAATAGCAGCATGTTTTTAGGAGCTAATTCTTGTAGGGATGGATAGCTAGTCAAAATTATTTGGTTCTTGAGCAGTTAGGCAGCTGAAAACCTATATTTTCCTTGATTGTGAATATGCATCGTTTTCTCTCTCCCCACCCACTCATTTCTAAAGTACAGTTTTTGCATTAATTGCAACAAAAAGACACCTGAAAAACATACTTTAGATGTAGGACAGATATCAGTGAAATGTCAAAACTATGCATTTTAGGATATGGTATATTTCTGTGAGGTAAAAACTGTTTTGTGATTTCCTGCTTTTGAATTATTTAAGGATAACTAAACGATCTTAAATGCAGACGCCATCGTTCCTGTCTAACTATAACTTGTTGAAGTATCTGTTGCCAGGCCTGAAGCATGCAAGAGCACCAGCTGGAGTATATCAAATATTCATGGTATCAGATAGTTAACAATAACAGAATGGAAAGACAGTTTCACAGATCACAGTCTGTCCCATTATTTTTCTAATCTAAGTGGCTGACATCATATATTTTAAAGAAATGTAGTCTTCTCTTTTTGGCTGTGACTTACAAAATATGTGCCCAAATTGTTATGCCATGTTGGTCGCAGATTGGCTTCAAACTGCTTCAGATTGCATTTTTATTGAGCCAAGCCAAGAGTAGTTTATTCAAAGGTGTTGTGTAATGTCACTTTTTCTCTTGGAACAAAGGCCCAGTGCATTTCCAGCTATAAAGCCCGAGAGGTATTTTCCGTCTTCTTTTTAAAGGGGAGTACCATTGCTTTTTGTCCAATTGCTAGCTCTTTCTTTCTCTGCTCTTAGTAAGTAAGTAGGAAGAAAGAATGAGAAGAAATTTCTTTTTAGTTATACTTTTAAGCAAAGGTCAAAAACATAGCTTAAGCAATCCCCAGTATTGCACATTTACCAGTTCTTAGAAGTATCTTTCTGGCTGTTGTCCATATCTTCATTTGTAACAGGAAAGTTTGACTTTGAAGACATTCTAGAAATGTCAGCTTCTTTATTTTCTCTCTTAGAATCATTCAAAATAGCAATCTAAATAGTAGATCTAGTCTTACATTTGAAAACATCAAGGCTTCTGTGTGCTTGAAAACAAATGGTCCTGTTTTCTAGAGTATCAAGACATTTCCTGTCCTTTGGTTCATCTGGTGTTCATCCATTGCTGTCCCATCATTAATTGGGCTACATTTTGTTGTTGGATGGCATATCAACATACTGAGCTTCAGCAATCTGATTTGAGTTAATGCTATTCCCCCATAGCCCTCTGCAGATAAGTCATAGAATTGTACAATCATAGAATTGTAGAGTTGGAAGGGGTCCCGAGGGTCATCTAGTCCAATCCTCTGTGATGCAGGAATTTCAACTAGATCATATATGGCAGATGGCCATATAACCTCTGCTTAAAAACCTCCGAGGAAGGAGAGTCCATCACCTCTCATGAGAGTCTCTTCCACTGGGTGTGTTGAGGATGTATCTCCCAGTCCCTTCCACTCACCACACTCAGTCTCTGCACATTCAAAATTCTGTTTGCAAAAGATCCTAAGCTTGTACACTCCAAATAGGTTCTGTGTCTTTTATTACTTCAAGGATGGGGATAATGTATATGGAGCCTATGTATGTTGTGGTGAATGCATGTAGGCCCTTGGAACACAAGTGTCCCAAAATAAGTTGAAGTCTTCTCCTTTTCTTTCCTTCTCCTTTTTGTTTTTTTGTAAAGGGAATTTGTAGATGGAGTGAGGGGTGGGGAGTTAGAAAGCAGTTTATGCAAAGGTCAAGCAGGAATGTGCCACTCATCACATCTATTAATTTAGTTTCTCAGCAAATGTTTGGCAGTCCCATGATCTCTTATATAGCAGCCCAGAACGAGACTTGGTGTCTCTCTTGTTTTTAAGAGATAAACGTCTAGTGTGCTTGTATTTTGGGGTTTGTGTGTGAGTCATGTGTGTTTATATACTCATTTTAAAGCCTTAGTTACCTTGGAGCAAGGTAACGTGTTGCTCAACAACTTGAGTTCCTATTAGGCTGAAAGTACAGCTGCAAGTGTGTTTACAAAAGGGGTTGCTTAGTCATCTGCTTTTCCCAGCTTCTGCCAATCTGTTTTTCTTTTTACTTTGATAAACTATCCTCATTTGTTGGCGTACTTTCTGCAAACTAGATTGTGCTTGATTCACTGTACAATTTCCCATGGTTTGAGGGTAAATAACCATTCCTCTCCCTGATATTTGTATTGATTTAGCTTAAGTTCTAAACCATGTCAAAAGAGAGAAAAGAACCAACATTGGGAAAATAGAAAAACAGATGCAGGTTTACACTAGATATAAGTAAGTTTCATCCAGAGGCGTGAATTCCATATTCACTATAGGTTTAATATACCAGGACTCATTGAATTGAAGGGACCTGTTTAAATCACATGATTCTATTGTACAATTCTTTGTCAATTGTGCCTGAGCACTACCGGTATTTGTATTTTCAACTAGACATTTGACAACAAGATGACATGTGAGCTTCTTATGGCCCTATATGACTATAGAAATAGCTATTGACAAAACAGGTTATCAAAATAAATATGCAGAACATTGTGGTGTGGGTTAACTATTTTCCAAATGGAAGGAATGGAGGTTAATGTGTGTGAATAGTAAAGAGAAAATATTAATATTCACCTTTTCTACTTGGTTTCCTAATCAGTCATGTCATATAAAGAAAATTGCAGAGGTCACAAGAAAGGTTCGATGTTTTTAGATAATTGATTTTAGTAGGCCTAAAAATTAAGGTTGGTTAAACTTGCATTGGACTGCAGTCCAGAATGGTCCTTTACTCTTCCTTGAAGAATTCACAGTGTGGTAATGAAACTGGGAACTGAGGCTTGAGAGTACTATACTCTTAGAAAGGCAGCTGCAATAATGGTACCTTGACTGGTTCCACCATCTGCAGAAGAAGGCAAGCTGTGGCTCTTGCATGGAAAGGCTGTTAGGTGTCAAATGTCCTACGTTTTGGAGATACATTTTTGTGAGAATGCGTAGTTTGAGTTGGCAGAGTAAATGTACAAATATAAAATGCTTTGAACTATTTTATTTTTTTAATTGTTCAACCATGCTGCTGAATATAATTATTGGTTATATCCTATTATTTTATAATCATACCATGATCAGCTTATGATACACATAAAATACAATGCAAAACAATCATTTAAAATAAGCTGCTAAAAACACACATATTATTTGTATACAATTAAGGCTAAAACTCAGAATTGAGGCAGTAGCAGAATTAAACACTGAAAGCCTGCAAAAAAGGTTTTAATTTTCAGTTTTGTTGAAAGGAGGTTAGAGAGGGTGTTCTGGCACGGTACTGTTAGAATAGTGTGCCAGAGCCATGGTGCCACCATTGAAAAGGCCCTCATCATGGCACCAAGAGAAAGGCCTATAAGACTGATTTCAAAGTCCAGGCATGTATCTATGGGAGCAAGATGACCTTGTCCCAGATCATTTAGGACTTTAAAAACCACTTAAATTGAGTCCAGAAACAAACAGATAATCAATAAAGTTGTAAGATTTGAGATGTACATTCTGATCTCTGAGCACTAGACTAAAGTGTATTAGCTTTCGATAGAGATCTCAATACAAACTTTCTTCACAGCTTCCAATACTGAGCCAAATAGCTGTGTTACTGTCTGAGCTACTTTACACGGCAGTCACATTTGCAGCAGCTACCCTCATGTACACCCTGTAGCAAACACACAAAAGTTTGATTGACAGGCACAATTCTATAAATATCCATTGTATACATGTCAGGGACTTGCGGCAAATTAGAGCTCCTGAGCGCATTGACACACCGTTTATGCATCTGCCATGGTGTGCGTAAAGTGTGAAACAGCCTTCATAATAATATATAATATATTTCCTGTTGATTATGAATATATGGCTACTTCCCTTTCCACTGGCAGTTGTAGAACTGTTAAGACAGTGGAAATACAGAGCTATATATGTGGAAATAGAAAACTTGCAAGCAAAGATTACATCAACAATATATGCGGAATGTGGCTTGCTTCAGTCATTACTATTATTTATGCATTTGTTGTATTTTTATAAGGCATTTTATTGGCAATGCTCCCAAGGCAGTTTACTAAAACAAATAAATGATATAAAATGTAAAATTGGTCCAGGGGAAGGGACAGCCTGATCAGAGCAGGCCCTGCTGTTGTTTTCGCTTGCTGTGCTTGCTCTGTTCTTCCTTCTCTCAGGACAGATAGTGTCAGTTAGCTGCGGGGGGAAGGCCCTGATGTTGACTTTACTTGCCTCCAATTGCCAGCTGTTTTTGTTGCAAGGTTTGTATGCCTTTAACAGCTGTGTGATTAAAAGTGTATGCCCTCAATGGTGGGAATGATTTCACTTGCTGCATTTCTGCTTGTCACCCTGGAACCTGTGCCCCTCCAACTGTTATTAGACTCCAGCTCCTGGAAACCTCAGTCAGCATGGTCAATGGTCAGCCACGATAGGAGCTTTAGTTCAGCTTCAGAAAGGCCACAGGTATATAGAATCATAGAATTGTAGAGTTGGAAGGGACCACAAGGGTCATCTATTCCAACCCCCTGCAATGCATTGGGATCTTTTGCCCAACTTGGAGCTTGAACCCACAACCCTGAGATCTCTACCTCTCTATGACTCCCATGCTCTACCAACTCAGCTATCTCTGAGCATTCCTGTGTAAAAGGCACAATATCCATGTCAAGAGGAAAAGTTGGTGTTTGGGTACAAGCTCACAGAAGTTTCAGCTACTGAACAATTTGAGCAATATCACATACACTTTTACCCCATCTACCTTTATCACAGGTTTTCATTTAACCCACATCTGTTTTCTTCCTTGTTTATTTTCACAAATTTATTCTTGCAACTTGGGAAAATTTTGTGACGGTTGACTAGAAGGTTGTGCCTGCTTATACTTCATTGAACTGGTTTTTTATCCTCCAATGTGTACTTTTCTTAATTTATTGTCTAATAAAAAGCCTTGTCACATCTATATTGCCAGGAAGCCACTGCTTCAGAAAGAGAGGAAATGGATTTATCTTGCACAGTTGCAATTGCTTAAGACTGACTCATGAGCTGAACACCAGATTAGAAGAGTATCTATCTATTCTTTTTCAAAGTGTGTATGTAAGCCATTATTTCTATAGTATCTGGTAGCAGGTGACCTGGAATAGTTCCAGGCTTGAGTTATTTAAAATAGGAAGGCAAGATTGGGCCAAGGTACATCAAGACAATCAGATTGGTTTTTGGTAGCTGAGATATGAAAATGTGGCAGGACACGTACAAACACAACATTTAAAATGTAAGAAAGATGAAAGGTTGATAATTTAGGCCAGGGGTGCCCAAATTTTTTTCAAAGAGGACCAGATTTGATGAAGTGAACATGCCTGAGGGCTGACCAAAGTTTTGCCCCCAGGACATATACTGCCACAGAGGCCGGATTAAATCAACCTGTGGGCCGGATTAGGCCTCCGAAACGGACTTTGGACATGCCTGATTTAGGCTGATCTACTAATAAGTAAGTGAAGGTTTCATTTCCCTTTCCCAAAATTCTTTCTTTAGTTACTGGTAATAACTTTATCACACTCTTCCTCCATCCAGCAATGTTCAGGGCCAGAATTGTCATTTACAGGACTTTTAAAAAATTAAGGAAAGGACATAAATATAAACTACATACAAGAATACAAAAAGATTGAATTAAATTGAATATACACACAAATTTGGGTTATGTTCACAATCCCTAAAAAGAATAATTATAATTAGTGGGAGTAGTAACATTCCCCCCCCCCAAATTTTAATTATTTTATTGCATATAACAATGCAAGTGTTTGAGAGATAAAGAAACAAACAATGGCTTGCCTGTTAAACATCAGATGATCCACAACTTAAGGGGTGAGGAAAGAATGATGCAGGCTGGAAATAGAGTAGATACAATACTAGGAATAATAAGATCATGATTCCATGAAAGCACAATGGAGCAGTTAGTAATACCGTGTTTTCCCTATTTTAATACGCAGTCATAATATAAGCCATAGCAGGATTTTAAGCATTTAGGAAATAAAAGCCATACCCCGAAAATAAGCCATACCTCCACGGAGCACCCCAGCCAGCCAGCGGGACCCAGCACGCTGGCCGCGGCAGGAGGAAGAGGAGGCTTGCCAGGTCGGCACCCAGCAGTGTGCGCAGAGCGCCCCAAGCCTCTGGGAGCCGGCAAGAGAAGGAGGAGGTTTGCCGGGTTGTCGCCCAGCAGCGCACGCAGAGCGCCCCGAGCCTCTGGCAGCCAGCAGCAGCAACGCTCCCAGAGATTCAGGAGTGAACCCAAGCCTCTGGGAGCCAGCAGGAGGAGGAGGCTTGGGTCGGCAGCCAGCAGCACGCGCAGAGCGCCCCGAAGCCTCTGGAAGCCGGCAGGAGGAGGAGGCTTGCCAGGTCGTCACCCAGCAGCGCGCACAGAGCGCCCCGAGCCTCCGGCAGCCAACAGCCAGCAGCAGCAACGCTCCCAGAGACTCGGGGCGCTCCACGCGCGCTGCTGAGTGATGACCCGGCAAGCCTCCTCCTCCTCCTGCCGGCTCCCAGAGGCTTGGGTTGGCACCCAGCAGAGCGCCCGAGCCTCATTCAAACCAACTTTAAAGGAGAACACATTTTTAAAAAACAAAACAAAAAAAACAGCAGTAACATGGTCATAAAACCACATCTAAAAAGTCTGGGGTAATACAAAGTTTTCACCTGGTACCAAAAAGAAGAAAAAAAGACTCAGGTCCAGATGAACCTCTGCGTGCTGCTGGAACCACTTACAGTAATAATAATAAAAAGACACCCACCGAAAATAAGCCACCCTGTGTTTTTTTGAGGGGGGGAGTTATAAGACGGTGTCTTTAAAAAGGGGGAACACGGTAAGTCTTGGAATACCATCAAATCTAAATAAAATCACAGTTTGCAGGAACCTGTGAGCCATAAGTTTGTCCTTTGACATAAGTCACGAGGGACCACTATGTAGTTGCATAGTCCATAGGTTTGGCTTTACCCTTTGAAACTTGTAAAGGCAGGGGGGAAGGTAGCTTACCTGTAACTGTGGTTCTTCACACAAACTGACCTTCCCCAATAACTTCAACCTTTTATTCATTCATTCATTCATTCATTCATTCCTCACCCATCTGGGCGGCTCCCAACACAATACTAAAAACACGATAAAAGATCAAACATTAAAAACTTCCCTAAACAGGATTGCCTTCAGATGTCTTCTAAAAGTCAGATAGTTGTTTATGAGGGCATTCCACAGCGTGGGCACCACTACCAAGAAGACCCTTTTAAAATAATCCAGGGTCCCCAAACTCCAGCCCAGGGGCCACATACGGCCCAAAAGCCTCTTTTATCCGGACCGCGACGATCCCCGCCGCCCACTCTTAGTGGTGCGGTATGGCTGCCCACTTCTGGGCCTGAAAAGGTGCCAGAAGTAGCTTGCGCACATGTGCTAGTGTCATTTCCGGCGTACTTCTGTGTCTGAGGACGCACATGCGCGCAAAGTGCGCGTTCCCACGTGCTCCCTGCCCTCTGGCCCACTGCACAATCAATGCTGCAGGCACCGGCTCGAAGCCTGGTAAGTTTGGGGACCCCTGAAATAATCTATCATCTATAGAAGGTTCTGATCATTCCTCTGCACATTTTCCACAGAGCAAATGATTTTTTCCCAATCTGGAAATTTTACAATAGGGCCCTACCTCAGAGAGTGCTTATAATTATATAGGGGGGGGATAGAAAAAGAAATATTGTTAGCTACTTCTGAACTTTCAAGAGAGCAGATATTAAACCTTTTTATTAGCTTTAAGCATAATTTGGGGCAACTAGATAGGTTACTGTAGCTGTGCATTTTCCTCTCAAAAGGAGAACATTTATTTAATAGAAGCAAAATTCTTCCCATAAGAGCTGTTTATTGAATCCACTTCAGTAGCATTCTCCTGCTAAGCTGGCTTCATCTTTTTATGTCAGTTACTGGCCGCTAGTAATTTAGATCATCTTTTATGAAAACAAGGTGCTAGCAACATTAGTAGCATTGGGACATGCTTTGAGTACCAGCTCCTGGTACAATTTCATACTATTTGAGAGCCTAGTGCAAATTGTAGCAGAAATATGAAGAGAAAAATCTTGCCTAAGTGTCACTGTAGGAAGCTTATTTTCAAAGACATGGTGTTGCATTTTTTGATGGCTTACGGTGTTTTTGCTATTATTCTACACAATTCAGAAGCTGTGTTCCCACAGAGACTACTGACATACTTTCTTTTCCTTTCTTTTCTTTTTTGAAGCAAGTCTGATAGCTATCTCTGTCTGTCTAAATTAAGCTTGCTAACATGCCCCACTCACATAGAACTCTTAACCTCTTTCTTCCGGATATTTTGACCAGTACTGAAACAATACCTTTTATCCAAAGAACCTGTTATATGTTTCAGAATTAACTGAAGCCTAATGTTTCCTGTGTGATTTAACCACTCTGAAAGACTGTGTCCCAAAAGCCATTGAGGAAGTGAAAACAATAGCTCTTATCACAGGCAGCGGCCCACTTTTCAGCTGAGTTTTCTATATGGCTGGTTTAGGGGTTGTTAATCTTAGAGGACTTCTTGGTTTGCTAAGTGCATTACTCACTCCGCAGGAGTGCGGTGGGGATAGCCATTCTTTTATAAATAACTGCTAAAACTATTCCTCCAAGTTATAATCCAGTTATGTTGTGCTGATGCAGATTGACTTTCTACAAAAATAGGTATAGTAAAGACTGTAAGACAGGGGTCAGCAAACTTTTTTCAGCAGGGGGCTGGTCCACTGTCCCTCAGACCTTGGGGGGGGGCGGACTATATTTTGAAAAAATATATGAACGAATTCCTATGCCCCACAAATAACCCAGAGATGCATTTTAAATAAAAGGACACATTCTACTCATGTAAAAACACCAGGCAGGCCCCACAAATAACCCAGAGATGCATTTTAAATAAAAGGACACATTCTACTCATGTAAAAACATGCTGATTCCTGGACCGTCCGAGGGCCGGATTTAGGAGGTGATTGGGCCGCATCTGGCCCCCGGGCCTTAGTTTGGGGACCCCTGCTGTAAGAGAATCCTATGATTTCCATCGTTCCAGTAGGCTGGAGGAAAAGGGGGCAGTAATGGAATTGAGGTGGGGAGAGTATACTCCAGCTTTAGGTATACCCACACCAGCATAGGATTTCTAGAAGTGCATTACTTCCTTACTTAATTTGTTACTTAACCTGCAAAAGCCATAATGTCTTGAACCTCCAAGTCAACTTTCTATAAAATAGTAGGACACAAACAAAAGGGGAGGGGCATGATTCTCAATCTTCTCCACTGGTCCATAATGTGACCTAAGCTACTATCCAACAGGTTTGTTTACCATAGCGCATCTATGCATTGCCAGAATTGCAGCATTTTCTTGTTTTTGAAATCTTTTCTTAACATCAAAATTCTGTTAGTTTAGGAATTAAATTTTTCAGTAATTAATGTTATGAATTCTTCTGTGGGTGATTTTTGTTTTTTAAAAATTGTTCCATCTTGTGCATGCTGCCTCGTGCTTGTTCAAGTACTATCAGAAAAGTATTAGGCATTATTCTACGGACGGGTAAACAAGGACAGTATAGGTACCTGGGAGAGTAAGAGAACAGTGTCCTTTCCCAGATCACTACTGATGGAAAACCTTTTATAACTAAAGAACCTTCTGCTCTTTGTAAATATTGAGAGTGGGGGCAGACTTTATGGTGTGTTCAGTGGGTATTGCCATAGCAGTAAAATAATTAAAAGTGCTTTCTAACCTAGGCTGGGTTTTGTCTCTGTGTCTCCCTGCCCACCGCCCATGTAGATTGTGCAGACTCCCTTAGTGCACTTTCATAAGCATGATGATTGAATTTAAAAATGATAATGAATTTAAACCTTGATAATTTATACACGGCAATTCTAAGCACTTATGCCAACATATCTGCCTGTTGACATTACCTAGCATGTTTTATTGCATAAGGCTGTCATACCTCGTCCTAAGCTCTTAAGTCCTGGCACAGTCTTAATTAGACCTGGGCTATTGCAGTAAATCTCCCAAGTCACAAAAAATTAATTTGGAGAGTCTAAATACTCTCATATTTGTTCTTATTTAAAAGAATGCTATATTTTCAGGGGTTGCTCCACTCTGGAACCAGCTGCTGATGTCTTAGAACACGGGTGTCAGAGACAAGGCCCGCGGGCCAAATCCGGCCCGCCTGCCCTTGCGATGTGGCCCGCGGCCCGCAGCCCGCCGCTGGCCCGCCAGCTGGCTCGCCGGCGCGGCCGCTCCCCCGTGCGGCCGCTCGGCCGCTCACCCGCGCTCGCCCGGCGCTGCTGGATCCTCTGAGCTGCTGGGCGCTGCGCGCACACCAGCAGCCGGTTCAGGGCGCCGGGATGGCAGGCTTCCTCAGCCGGGCGGAGGCGAGTCCGCTGGCTCCAGCGCTCCGCCCGGCGCTGCTGGATCCTCCGAGCTGCTGGGCGCTGCGCGCACACCAGCAGCCAGTTCAGGGCGCCGGGCCGGGATGGCAGGCTTCCTCAGCCAGGCGGAGGCGAGTCCACTGGCTCCAGCGCTCCGCCCGGCGCTGCTGGATCCTCCGAGCTGCTGGGCGCTGCGCGCGCACCAGCAACCGGTTCAGGGCGCCGGGCCGGGATGGCAGGCTTCCTCAGCCGGGCGGAGGCGAGTCCACTGGCTCCAGCGCTCCGCCCGGCGCTGCTGGATCCTCCGAGCTGCTGGGCGCTGCGCGCGCACCAGCAGCCGGTTCAGGGCGCCGGGATGGCAGGCTTCCTCAGCCGGGCGGAGGCGAGTCCGCTGGCTCCAGCGCTCCGCCCGGCGCTGCTGGATCCTCCGAGCTGCTGGGTGCTGCGCGCGTACCAGCAGCCGGTTCAGGGCGCCGGGATGGCAGGCTTCCTCAGCCGGGCGGAGGCGAGTCCACTGGCTCCAGCGCTCCGCCCGGCGCTGCTGGATCCTCCGAGCTGCTGGGCGCTGCGCGCGCACCAGCAGCCGGTTCAGGGCGCCGGGATGGCAGGCTTCCTCAGCCGGGCGGAGGCGAGTCCTCTGGCTCCAGCGCTCCGCCCGGCGCTCTGAGTTGCTGGGCGCTCCGCGCTCCAGCAGCCAGTTCCGGGCGGCGGGACAGCACACAGGCCTCCTCCTGCTGCTGCTGCCGCAGCTGCCGTTCTGGATCCTGCTGGCTGGCTGGGGCGCATCTCCCTCAGTGCAGCCAACACTGGTTGGCAGCAACAGCTCTCCAGCTTTCAGCCCTGCCTGGAGTTGCTGCCAGGATTCCTGCATTGCAGGGGGTTGGGCTAGATGACCGATGCAGAGGGGTGTGTGTGTGTGTGTGTGTGTGTGTGTGTGTGTGTGTGTACCTTGTGGGTCTTTCATCCCCTGCAAGAGAAAGCCCTCCCCATCAAGCCAAAGGGCAACCCTTTTGCTGGGGGCACCTGCTGGAGCTCTGAAACCTGCTGTCCAAATAAATCCCCCTCTCCAAGCCTCCCTCTTGAGCAGCCACAGACAGACCCCCGTGAAGCGGAGCCTCCTTCCATGGCTGCCCCAACCCAACCTCTTCCCCAACCCCAGACGCTGAGCTTTCATTTTTCAAAAAAGGTCTCTAGTCCTCCCAGAGAACTTTGGAACTCCCTGCCTAGGGAAGCTAGATGGGCTCCCTCCCTGCTGGCAGATGGGAACTGACTGTGTTTTGAGGAAAGGGCTAGCGCTGTGGTATTTTTATTGTTGCTATTATCTGTATTTCTAATAGATCTTTTCAATACATTGTTTTAATTCTATTTGCGCTGGCTGACGGGAGTTGTAGTCTGCCGTGCGCCCTCTTTCAGAAGCTCTGCGCAGAGCATGTCCCGACCAAAGGTGGGAGGGGCTCCCCAGAATCATCTCTCCTTTGCCCCCAAGAATGACATTTCTCCTGCAACCCGCCACTGCAGATTGTTGAAGGCTCTTCAGGCGTTCCCAATAAGTATTCAGTTAAGCCTCTGCAATAATTCTGTCCTGCACCAATTTTTTTTTTAAGCAAAGAGGGTGATTTTTGTTGTCTTTGTTTAGAAAACATTAGATTCGGTCAATAATATATTAGCAACAGTTGAAAATGAATCTCGGGTAGATACCGCTCCTAGGAAGAAAGGTGGGATATCAAAGCAACACATAAATAAATATGCACAACATGTTTTAATATTCATGCACGTTAACAGCAGTCTGTAGATGGGAGCTGAAGTCCAGCACTAACTGTTTCCTTCTATTTATATGTTTCTGTGAATTCTGTGAATGTTTGCCAGCTGGACTCATTGTTGGAGTTGCTTGAAGGATGAGGGTGAGATCTGGACATTATACAGTACTCCAGATTTTTCTAACACAACAGTATTAGGAAGAACTTCCTGACAGTAAGAGCTGTTCGGCAGTGGAATTTACTACCAAGGAGTGTGGTGGAGTCTCCTTCTTTGGAGGTCTTTAAGCAGAGGCTTGATGGGCATATGTCAAGAATGCTTTGATAGTGTTTCCTGCTTGGCAGGGGGTTGGATTGGATGGCCCTTGTGGTCTCTTCCAACTCTATGATTCTATGATAGGGGGGGTCTGCTTATTATTCTGCTTAAAAGTGACAATAATTTATGATAATAAAGAGTGGACACATAGTCCTACAGATACAACCGGCCCTTTGAGGGTGACCAAATTGCTGATGCGGCCCCCGATGAATTTGAGTTTGACACCCCTGTCTTAGAATAAGGTCAAGTGTCTTCATCATAAATGTCACTTAGAGCTTTTAAGGAATGTTTGGTGCTTTTATGAATTGTAAAGCATCTTTTATATCACATTGTGTAGCTTGAGCCCTAAGCAGAGCAAGTAATACTATTAAGATACGTAATTCTCTTTAAATACAAATATATGATTCTTTCTTTTTCAACCATCTCTGTCTCTCTAAGATACGTTGTCATCACAACATCCAAGCTATCATAAAAATTTATTCTTTACACACGGGACAGTGAACCAGAGGTACAAATTTGAAGTATGCTAATGAGTTGGGGCTTTGGTCCCTCTGGTCAATGTCCAGTCCTCTGTGCTATGCTACTTCACAGTTATACTACTTGTCAATAATAATTCTGAGCCACAAAATAGAAATTGCATCAGCCGTTTGTTTTAGGCAGCCAAAGCAGTCCCTTTTGCTATATTTTTGCTTCTGAGTAACAGTTGCAGTTCCCAGATTGCTGTCTTGAGAGGATTGCTGATAGTATCACATCTGTGTGGTCTTTAGTTTTTTCCCATTGGTCTGAGCTGAAGTTTGCTTTTGAAATGTCAATTAGTCCATCTGTTCTGCATAAAGACAGCCTTCATCACCACCTTTCTTTTTTATATGTTTACAATAAATGCCTTCATTCTCTTCCCCATCAGCTTCTGAAGCAAGGACTCAAGCTCCTGAGAGACATTCGTGTAGCCTGTCATCTTCCAAATCCTTGTATTTCTTTACTTACTTTAATTATGTTTTGTTTTTCTTTAATCCACTGTCTTGCTGTATTAAAACTTTACAATTTTGGTGCTATTTATAAAGCACCTCAGGCTTATGATCTAAAAAATATGAGCCATTGCAGAAGGTGAGTGGAGGGAATGGAAATAATCAGTTGGATAATGTCAGAACAAAACGTTAAAATATATTTGCATCCAGTGGGAGCCAAATGCATCTTCTTTCACTGGTGTTTCTTGGGCCCCAGTTAGAGCAGAGTTCTTTCCAGCAAAAAGAGATGAGTTTGCTCCCCCAAGCTGTTCATTCTCAAGCTGATGACTTTAGCTAAGCAAGACTTCCCCTTGCTGTGACCGTCTACCTAGGAGAGAGAGGGCGCAATCTTCCAGAGACCCTTGATGGATGGCTTTTCTGTTTGAGTCAGCAGTGATGCATTAGTTGCACTGCTATATCAGGAACACAGCATTACTCTGGGGTGCTGTGTATCGCATGACTTGTTTAAGCCTGCAGCAGTAAGTGAAGTATTAGGCCCCAGGCCCTGACACAAATTCAGTTGTGTAATTGCATATTACTTCCAGTTGGATTGGAAATTAACCAATTTCTTATCTGTTGCGTACCATTGGTTTCTACAAGCAGAGATGGATAAAGTGGGCACCTAAATGCACTCTGAGGGCTGTAATTGGCTTATAAAATTTGAGCTCTTTGATTACCCTTCTCCAAAAAGCACTTTATCTTTTTTAATGTCTCTATGACTGTCTGTTTTCATTCTCTTCTCCAGATGAGAGCCATACTTTGGGGAAGTCTTTTTCCCTGTTCTGTCATAGTTGTTCTGATTTCCAACTGTGAGGCATATCACTTCAGATTCAGTTCAGTTTAAATGTTGAAAGGAAAGTGGTGTTAGAAAATATGGTGCTGTGTAATCTTTGCTGTATTGTGAATCAACTATTATTTTACTTTCTATTGTGGTTTTATGTATCTTTTTGTCTTAATTCATACAACTTCGTAATCTTGTTCACGCCTCATATTTACCATTTCTAACTCCAGGTACCTTTACCGAAGTAGTAATTTTTTAGCAGGTTTACTATCCCTACAAACATGAATGGACATTATTTTCCCTTCTTGATGTAGGTTTTCTGCTTCGTATAATATTTATGGAAGTTTATGAAACTGGAGTATAAGGAAAGAATTTAAGTGAAAAAAATGCAAGAGAAGTATTGCTATTCAGCTGTTGGCCTGAGTTAAAAGAAGAAGCTTACCAGCACTGAGCATCTTAACTTTTAATAGCCTTATATTAACCAGATTAAAATCCATTCACTGGTGTGGGGAAAATGAAATTTTAGAATGGCTTACTGGGGAGATAGGTTCATTTTCAGTACAATGAACATCAAGATCTGTTGCAAATTATTTTTGTGCTCATCTAGCAGACTTTTCAGCTGTGCATTTTAAAAAGTTGTGGTACCTGCTTACCTGCTTTTTCTCCAGATACTTCTTTTAGACTCTCTGTATTTCTTCAAGTACTTCTTTTAGACTTTACCACTGCCAGCAGAAGGCAATCTGGCAGTAATGCTGAAGCTTAAACAACTGCATTTATCAATATATTGTGGGGTTAGGGAGAACTGATTTATAAAGTAATGCTTTCTACTTCCTCCCTAGGTGTTTGAATGCATGTACCTACTGTAAAACTAAGCATGCCAGAGGAGATCTAGCAAGTTATCCTATTGAAGAACTGGTAAACAGAGCCAAACAATCCTTTCAAGGTAGGCTTTTTTTGTTTTCTTTTTTTTAAAAAACTTCAATCTGGTTTGATCTATCCAATTTATATCAGTGTGTATATAGTAGTATTTGCTAAGAAATCCCATCATCCCCAGCAGACATGGCCAGTGGTTAGAGATAATGAAACTTGTGATCTAACAACATCAGGGTTGGGAAGGCTGTGCTAAACATACCAAAATCACAAAAAGACCGTCCATAGTACTGTAAGATGATCAGCATCAGGCAGACATACGGGAATTGCTCCATATAAGCCACAAGTGTAACATGTCTGTAACCAGTGGCTTTTATTGAAGAAATCTGAAACTGTTCAGCCTTTTTTTATTCAGTAAAGCATATTGCCACATTGTTAATTGTTATATTGTGAACTACCCTGTGATCCTTGGATGAAGGGCGGTATAGAAATTTAATAAATAAACAATTCAATAGAAGTTGCATAAGGAAGTTAAAATTCTAATCTCATTATGCTGTTGACTGTAGACTCTCTTAACACTTTGTTATCTGGTTCTAAGCTGCCTAGTTATTGAGTGGCAACACCGTAACCAAGTCAAGGGCATCTGGAAGGGCCGTTGAACCTCTGTCTTCCCAGCTCCACTGTAGCTGCAGCAAAGGCCAAAGATAGGATTTTGTGGGGGAACAAAACTTCACTCTCTTGTAGTTTTCTAGCTGAAATGAAAGCTGGAATGGTAACATGTGCTGAAGTGCTGTGCATTACCGTATCATTCTACTGTCAATCCTCTCCACGTGTCTGCTAGATAAACATATCCAGAATTTATCTGAACGCATTAGCTGTGGCAGCTGGTGCCCACTGGACCTGATACGACTATTAGGAGGTCTTGGGGGCTTGGCCAAGGTGTTTTGGTTCTCTCCCCATCCTCCTGTTTTGGACAAATACTGTGGGCACTTAAGAAGTGCAGTCTTACAGATCTGTGGTCATTCTTCCTGGTAGTAAGCTGTCTTGAACATAATGGGGCTCCTGAGTCAGCATGTGTATGATTGTGTTGTAAATTTATTAGTAAAGCAAATGCATCAGGTGATGTTCTTAGATACTTGGGTTGTTTAATTTCCAGTAAGGCCGTAGATAGCTCCGTTGGTTAGAGCCTGGTTCTGATAACGTCAAGGTTGCAGCTTCAAGCCCCATAAGGGACAACTGCATATTCCTGCATTTCAGGGGGTTGGACTAGATGATCCTCAGGGTTACTTCCAGCTCTATGGTTCTATGTCTGTCTGGTTTGTTTTTAGTAGCCAAAGGCCCGGGAAAAGAAGGTTCAATTATTGATCTTAATCACATGCCCTTTTCTGTGTGGGCTTTGCTACTTGCTTCACCAGAAAAGAAAACTACAAAGTTTTGATTTTCATTCCCATAGAGCTTTTCCTACTAAGAACTTCCTGATGACAATGTAAGGTTCGGTATATCTAACCCTTTATCCTCTTGCTTTGAAATACTGCCGTCTTATTCTTTACCATTGTTTAAAGTTTGTTTTGGGTTTCTTTTTTGACATACAGCAACGTTGGGCTCTTTTTGCTTTGACTTTTTTTCCTTTTTCTTAACTGGCGTAGCATTAAACAATTTATATATCATGGCATTGTTTCACTGTCTTTTGTTGAAGTCCCATAAGACTTTAAGTGACATGTTGTTCGGCATAATGGAAGGAAGGTCAACAAAGAGGGAGCCTGTTTGTACTTGGCAGTGCAAGTATTTGCTTTTGATTAAATCCAAAATATTTTTTTACTGTAGTGTTTGCTGAAGATCATTTAGTGCCTTATTTAATAAATGTAGTTCTGCTTTCATTATACACTCAAGACCTGAGTGACACACTTGATAGCCACTTGATAACTGGATGACCAATGCTCTGCCCAGCAAGTAATTTCTTTATTAATTGATTCTATTATTGTAATATTCTCTGAAGTTATTTGTGCAGAAGGCTAAAAAATGTACTCACTAAACAACACTACCTTATGTGATGTCTTGGTTTAAGTTAACTTGGGTAGCTTATTTTATTCTATTATCTCTTCCAACCCCTTTCTCATACTTTTGGCCCCAAAAGTTCTGATATACCAGATTGAACAGGAATGCCTTCTCAAGATGGTTAACTTAAAATTTGCTTTGTGCTCCCTTTTGTATATTAAAAATGTTCAGGACTTGGCTGCTGACTCTGCTAATGTAGAAACACTTAACGCCAAGATAAATATTTTGATACCAGTCTGTTGGTTTCTTAAAGCTCCACAGGACAGCATGAAGAATTAGGGTTTGTTCTTTTTCATTATCCCATGTAATGCTTCCTAATGGCTCTTCGGGAAAAACAAATGTATTTGCAGACTTCGGACTATTATTAATTTAGGTAGCCATGAAGACTACTGTGCAACACAAAAACAAGCATACACTGTACTGTAAAGCTATATTTTTACCAGAGGTTATACTATAAACCAATAAGGCTACCTTAGATTGTGACATTAAATAAATTCTATTAACTATGAGCATAGGTCAGAATCTCCTCCTTTGTCGATTATTGATGGCACAGAGAAAATCTCCACAAGACTTGGCAAATGATAACAGCCACAGGCACTCTTTTAAACAAGCTTGTTCATAATAGCAGTTTTGTGTGTAGAACTCTTTAGTGGCTTTGCGGTGTGAAAACGCATGAGAAATATTAGCTTGCCTAGGGTTGCTCAAATGCTAGTGTGTTTTAAAACATCAGATGCAAGAGTATGTTGGAAAGGTAGAGTGGAATTCACCTTTTGCCTGCATACTTTCAAATGGTACTTACTTTATAGCTGAAAACCCTCTAAATAAATAATTGAAATATGTTCTGGCAACCTTGGAGTGCCATCTAATAATAATAATAATAATAATAATAATAATAATAATAATAATAATAATTTTTATTTATACCCCACCCTTCCTGGTTTAGAAACCGGACTCAGGGCAGCTAACAACAAATATAAAACATTGATTAAAAACGACTTAATAAACAGCTTAAAACAGCATAAAATACAACATCAATATAGCATCGCCAGGGCTAACTGGCCAAGTTAATCCTGCTAAGGCCAGCAAGGAGACCAGGGAATAATTTTAATGTGGGAACCCAGAAGGGTTTCTTCATAAAAAAAGGGAAGGGAAAAAGGAATGCAGGATCAGGCTAAATTGAAGGCCAGGTGGAATAACTCTGTCTTACAGGCCCTGCGGAAGGAGATCAAGTCCCGCAGGGCCCTAGTCTCATGGGACAGAGCATTCCACCAGGTTGGTGCCATCACTGAAAAGGCCCTGGCACTTGTGGAGGATAATCTGGCTTCTTTATGGCCTGGGACTCTTAAGCTGTAATTATTTGTGGACCTTAGGGTCCTCTGCGGGACATACCAGGAGCCAGGAGAAGCGGTCCATAAGTACCGTATTTTTCGCTCCATAAGACACACTTTTTTCCTCCTAAAAAGTAAGATGAAATTCTGTGCGTCTTATGGAGCAAATGCATGGTCCCTGGAGCCGAATTGCCCATGGGCGAAAGGCAGGTCGTTGTTTTGTTTTGTTTTGTTTTGTTTAGAAAGAGCAAAAGGCGAACAAGAGGGAAAGAGAGTGTTGAAAGGAACCCGCTCAGCAGCTGATTGCAAGAGATCGGGGAGGGAGATAAGGGAGCTAGCTAGGCCCCTTGCCCAGGCCTCAATTGTTGTCTGCAGAGGGAGGCTGTTTGTTTCCCCAGCACATGTGACTGGCTGATTAGATTATCTGTCTGGAAACTATAGAAATGGGTCCCTTTCCTTTCCTACAGAAGCTGCAGAACTGTGAGTTGAACCCCATCAAACCAGGATTTTTTTCCCCTTTGCAAGGTAAGCTCAACAACTTTGAGCTGATCCTTAAAAAATGGAGCTTCCCCCCTTTGCAAAAAAGATGCACAACTGTGAGCTGACCCCCCCCCCCCCATGGAGCTTTTCCCCTTTGCAAAAGAAGCTTCCTCAAATATTTAATGGGGGGAGGGGCAAAGGCACCTAGGCCTCTAGGAGTTGGCTGCTATGCCTAGGACAATTCAAGAAAGCAAAATATTTTTTTTCTTGTTTTCCTCCTCTAAAAAACTAGGTGCGTCCTATGGTCAGGTGCGTCCCATGGGGCGAAAACTGCGGTACGAGGGTCCTAGGCTGCGTAGGGCTTTAAAGGTCAAAGCCAGCACCTTAAACCTGACCCGGTACTCCACCGGGAGCCAGTGCAGCTGGTAAAGCATGGGTGAATAAGCTCACCCATGGCAAGGTTCCCGTGAGGAGCCTCGCTGCAGCATTCTGCACCCGCTGGAGTTTCCGGGACAGTTTCAAGGGCAGCCCCGCGTAGAGCGAGTTGCAGTAGTCAAGCCTGGAGGTGACCATCGCATGGATCACTGTGGCCAGGTCAGGGTGGGAAAGGTAGGGTACCGACTGCTTGATATGGCAAGTGACTGTTCTAAATAAAATTTGTCCATAGGAAAGTTTGCCTGTTTTATGATTTCAGCAAGGATTATCCCTGGTATTAATCCTTTATAACTCTTTAGACGAAAGTGTTCTATGGGAAATTGAAAGCAGGTACAAGTGCATTACATGAAGTGTTGTTATTTAGGAAACTGTGATTTTAATCCCCAACCCACGATCCTTAAGGCGTTTACATGATTTGCCTTTATTTTTATTTCAACAGTTGGATTATTAATTGGGTTATTAGCACTGCAAGAGCAGGAAGGCCAAAACTGATCATTTTCTCTGACTTGTATTGAACACCCTCCTCTCTGTTGGATCTGGGTTGCAATTAGTTACAGTTATGCCCAGACACTAGTGATGCTATGTTATCTGTACCTTTTAAATGCAGTAGCTCTGCCTCTGAGAAATTTCATCTGTTTCATGGGTTAAATGAGAACTATTGCCTTTCAGAAGTGACCACCATAATCTATCCTGCTGCCAAATAATAGCTCTGATTCTAATGCCTCTGCAAAATCTTGATGAATTTGGTGGTACTATTATGATTTAATGATACTAGTGTGGCATAACTGGTAAAACGTTGCACAAGAACTGTGGAGAACTATGCACAACGTTGCACAAGAACTATGTGACCCTTGTATCAGTCACCATTTCTCAACCTGAGATGAGGATTGTGTGTTTACTTGAGCTGCATTGGAGGAAATGCATAGTTTTGTATTTAAAATGTTGCTATTCCATTATTGCATGTGGCCTTTTATTGAGATTGAACAAGGAAATGTGGCAGTATGAAGGGACAACAAAGGAAAGCAAGGGAGGGGCATGGGTAACAAAAAGACAGAGGAGGAAGAGGAAACAAGGGATGAAGAAGATCAAATCTACTCTGGCACTCTTTATAGATTACAGCAGAAGCATGAGAGCTGTTGCTTCATCAGCTGTGACATTTATAGGTTTAACATTCTACAGGTGAGAAGGCCACATTCAGGTGAGGACGACTGGTATGAGAGGCCTTGCCCATATGGTGCCACGTCTTTAGATATTACATCAGTACATGTGAAACTGAATTCCCTGCCACAAAGGCAATCTGTAAAGGCCCATTATACTTAAGGTTCATTTTGGTTGGGCGTTGAGTTCTAAGAAATTGAGCCAAAAATCTTCATGGAAAGTTTGATTTTGATGAGAGATCTTGAGAATATGTGTATGTAAATTATGTAATTAAGGGTAGGGGTTGTTGTTTTCTTGACAATGGCGACAGTGTTTCACCACTTTGTTTATATTAACCTGTGTTTCAAATGGCAAGAACTTTAGTTTAGCCACATAAGTATGTTTGATGAGTAAAAGGGGGGAATTACTTGATGCTATGTAACATTGACCACCTTCAAAATCACATTTTTTTAAAAAAAGTATTACTCACTAGCTAAACTTTATAAAACCTTCCCAGAAGCACAGCTCAGAGACTGAACATTGCTTCTGGATTTTGTGTAATATTTCTGTTTGTGTTGTGGTAAATGTCTGTATATAGGATGGTTTCCATGGATTTACAGTATGGCAGACAACAGAGAAATGTTGCGTAAGCAAGTGGCTTGTTTGTTAAATGATATTTCTGCTTGCTTTTCATAGTCTGAAGGCAAGTCTTAGGCACAGGGTTGAGAAGGCACCTTAGTTTGTGGCTGAAACCTTTTTTGACAGATTAATGTTGGCTTGCTTTCAGTATGCTCCCTTCTCAGCAGGCTTACATGTGAAGAGCTGGAAATTCTTCGTTTTCCCTTGAGAAATAACAGCATGTTTTCGTGTGGGTTTGATTTCACCCCATGAATACTTGAGTTTTATCTAAGTTACCAGGCAGCACAGGATGGAAAGGGGTTGTGGTGATAACCAGCACCATGAATTGCACCCAGAAACGGACTGGAAGCCAGTGCAGCTCATACAATAATGGGGACACACGATCCCAATACTTTGGCTCAGTCAGGTTTTTCACAGCACCAATTGACGTTTCCAAATGGTTTTCCAGGGCAGTTCCACACAAAGTAGGTTACAGTAGTCCAATCGAGCTGCAACTACTGCATATATAGAATCACAGAATTGTAGAGTTGGAAGGGATCCCAAGGGCCATCTAGTTCAACCCCCTACAATGCAGGACCATGGCCAGGCCTTACTGCATCAGGAACTGCTTTTAACACCTGTTAAGTCCCAAGAAGTTGTTCGAGTCAAAGATCACTCCCATTGACTTAAATACAGTTGGCATTCATCATTTGTATCTGGACTCTTATTTATTGAAAGTGTTTATTAGCTGCTTTCCAGCCATGAGTCTGAGACCAATTTACAAAATAAAACAAAAATACAATGTAATCAGGCAGGTCCCGTCCCCCCCGAAAAGCAACAGATGGATTAAAGCCCAGCATTAAATCACCAGAGTCATGAAAAGGCCCAAGCAAATAAATAAGTTTTCACCTGGCTTACACTTGGGAAACGCAGCCAGATGTATGGGTGGAAACGATGATGATTATGATGATGATGATGATGATGCCAGGCAAGCAAGGTGGTTTCTCAAGTCAGTATGGAGACAAAAAAACAAAGCTCTTTTCAGGGGTGGGAGACTTCAGGCCTGATGGCCAAATGTGCCCATCCATACTTCACTATTTGGCCCTTGTGATTTTCCACAGGCTACACCAGGCATCCCCAAACTGCGGCCCTCCAGATGTTTTGGCCTACAACTCCCATGATCCCTAGCTAACAGGACCAGTGGTTGGGGAAGATGGGAATTGTAGTCCAAAACATCTGGAGGGCCGAAGTTTGGGGATGCCTGGGCTACACCTTCTCCCCAGCCGCAGTCCCTGCAGGCCTTTCTTCACTTCTTTTCTCAGTGTGTTTGCCTAGCTGACCTGGGTAGAGGACAGAGAAGTGGATATGAGTAGGAACTCCACCAACTTTTCCTGTCGTCCCTTAAGGTTGCACACAGCCGAAAAAGGTCCCCCACCTCTGTATTAATGTTGGGAGAAGGTGGTCCTTCAGGTTTTGGGGGGATTTAAAAACCACCACTTTGAATTGTGCTCAGAAATTGACCAGCTGCCACTCAGCTGTCCCAAGACCAGCATAATATGTTCCATACAACCAGTCATAGTTAACATTCTTGCTGCTGCGTTTTGCATTATCTGCAGTTTCTAAACAGACTGTTCCATGCACAGCAAATATGGTATAAACACAATGTTAGCTGTGCATGGATAATAGTGGGGGAAAGCATGGCATTCAAAAATGTAAGCTGTGGCTCAAAGCGCTGTAGCTTCTGTGGTCTCTGATTAGCTATGATTTCAGTTGGCTCAATAGAACCTTGGATTCTAGACCAATTTGTAACATGTAATTTGAATGAGAAAGAATAATTGCACATTTTTAGGTGACAGATATGATTGCAAGTACAGAAATGTTTTTATGAGGATACTATACAGGCATCCTGCAATCCCTTACAGTCTAGCCTTTGGTTAACTGGACAAGCTACTTTTATGTTTAATTCTTATGTATCTAGTCATAGAAGAGTTCAAGACTGATAAGAAAATGAACTTTGTAGGCCCTCCCCCCACAAGCACACATCCTGTGCTGTTAAGAGTAGCTTTGAGAAGCAGGGACACTAAGACACAGCTCTGGTATGTGTTGTTTCTTTGAAGAATACCCATGGCACTAGGAGATGATCAGCTCTTCTCTCCTGTGATGGAAAGCAATTGTCCTGTTTCTCACTGCCTCTGGTGTTCTGGTGGAGCAGAGACAAAGCACCTGTACACACTGGGTATGCTAATTTGGCACAGCTGATTTGCATAATTGGTACAACTGATGTTTTGTAGTCATTGCCAGTATTTTGGGGCCTGGAACTTGTCAACCCTAGAGGTAGTAATAATGTATGGCTTAACTTCCACATAATATTGGGCATTTCTACTTTTTTGCACCAATTCTAAAGCTATTTCATATTCAAAAAGTGTAAAAATGGATAGTGATGGATAATCAGGATTTAAATCCAGCCAGATGGACGAGGTATAAGTAAATAACAACAACAACAACAACAACAACAACAACAACAACATGTGTGAATAGTACAGTTGGTTAAGGGAATATCTACCTGTAACTGTTTTAAGGGGTAGTTAAATTTGCAAAATTGATTAGATATAAAATCTGCATTAAAGATAAATTTCACAATCAGATTATAAAAATAAAAATGTAAAGTGGTGTATGATGATTGTGGCATAAACATAAAATCTGTTTCATGTGCCCTTTTGAGAGATTTTACATTTATGCATTTATTTGGCAAACACTGATATACTTATCAATGAAACTTGATTGCTGAACGTTTATGCTTCTTTTTATGGCATGCATTTGTGTTAAAGTAAGTGTAGATATTTATTTTCAATATGTCTCGTAGAAACCAGATCTTTACAAGATTATGATCCATATCACATTCATGGGGTGCTCCAGCACTGCCAAAAGAGGGATTTAGTTCGTATAAAAGTACAAGTTGTGCTGCTTTTAATTTAAGTTGTATTTGTAATCTGTTTTTGCTTTGCTTTCATTTGCAGACCAAGTGCCCCAATGGAGAAAAAAATAAATAAACCCACTCTTGTTTCTGGTTTATTTGCAAACCGGGTCAGACGCCTTTGATTAGGTCTCAGCTGGAGCATAATTTGAATCTTGACAGATTGAACCTAAGCAGCAGGCTTTCTCCAGCTCAGCCAAAGCTGGGAGGGGGGAGGGGGGCAGAATAAAAGCTAATTCCAGTTCACAAGCAGAACAACAGTGCTGAATAAATGTGCAACTGTTAATGAATAGCTATTTCAAATATTTACAAAAGACTGAGGAAAAAGAGATTGGCATCCCAGGCAGCTGTTCTAGGAAGGAACTATTAAAAATAAAGATCAAAAATAATGCTCAAATGCTGATATATCCGTCAAATATCACATGAACTTGGGGGGTGGGGGAGACTGTAGACTGGATCTAATGTAGCCACTTTAGTCTATAGATAGCTGTATTTAGCTTCTCTTCCCCAATGTTAAGGTTTAACAGATCTCCAGGCCCAATTGGAATAGGAACAGACACCTCAAACATGTGTGCGTAGGATCTTGAACTTTTTGACATTCACCTACCCTTATTCTAATTCAAGCCACAAATCTGTTTACACTGGATTAACTAATGGAGGGAGGTGGAAATGCATACTTTCTAAAATATTTGGGTTGTATCCAGTGGTATCACACAGCTGACTGTAAGGTGTCCATCAGCATAATAGGGAGAGAAGCAATATTCAGCCATTTCCCCTCCCCCTGTAGACGAAATCTGTTCTGAAGGGTTGGGAGATCCTTCAGAGAAGATTTAAAGGGGGTGCGGCAGGAGGGGAAATCACTTAAGATTGCTTTTCTTCATAGAATTCTAACTAATATCCAATTCTAACTAATCCGAGCACAATTCAAAGTGTTGGTGTTGACCTTTAAAGCCCTAAACGGCCTCGGTCCGGTATACCTGAAGGAGCGTCTCCACCCCCATCGTTCTGCCCGGACACTGAGGTCCAGCTCCGAGGGCCTTCTGGCGGTTCCCTCATTACGAGAAGCCAAGTTACAGGGAACCAGGCAGAGGGCCTTCTCGGTAGTGGCACCCACCCTGTGGAATGCCCTCCCACTAGAGGTCAAAGAGAACAATTACCAGACCTTTAGAAGGCATCTCAAGGCAGCCCTGTTTAGGGAAGCTTTTAATGTTTGATGGATTTCTGTATTTTAGAATTTCTGTTTTTTTTGGAAGCCGCCCAGAGTGGCTGGGGGAACCCGGCCAGATGGGCGGGGTATAAATAATAAATTATTATTATTATTATTAATACCCCATTGTTATTTGTATCCAGGATCAAAATACTACTACTAAACGAGAATATTTTTCTGAACCAAAATCTAGCAATATGAATCTGTGAGGCAAGTTTGCAAGTGCACCCATACTTTTATTGTTTTGCTTGCATCATGGCAGCCCTTGTTGCTTTTAGCACTGAACCACAGCTTGCTGAGGCCTGTAGGGGAGTTTGCATCCTCAAAAGTGGATGCGGCAGAGATTCCTCAGTTAACTGGCTCCTATATTGCACTTTTTGGTGTTTTGGTCAATGTGAATGTGGAGGTGATCAGCGGCGTAGCTGGCCGCCTGGGGCGGCAAACCCGAAGGCACCCTGACCGGGGTGGGGTATCCATCGCACACATGCATCACGGCGCACAGGAGGGGTACGACGTGGCGTCCGGCAGGCCTCCCCCTCTCCTTCTGGCCCTCCCTCCGCCCGTCCTTACCGCGCTCAAGGTGGTTCTCCACACAGCCAGTTTGCGCTGGCTCCGCAAGGGCTGGTCCTGCTTGCCCGCCGCCTGGTGTTCTTCAGGACCATCGTGGAGGTGGGCGAGGGCTGCGCTGCCGGCGGAGGGCGGCTCCTCTGGCAGGGAGGAGCCGGGCTCGGAAGCCGCCGGAGCTCTTTCGACAGCACACCCCAGTCTCGCCTCCACGTGGGCGGCGAGGGGTGCTCGCAGCAGCGGCCGTCGGAGGTGGTCACCCCCGTCCAGCCTGCTGCCCCCCGCCCATCCTGCCGCCCGGCGTGGCACACGCCCCCCCCCCCGCTCCCCCATTACTACGCCACTGGAGATGATTCTGGCAGCAATAAAACATGGCCATGCAAACAGTCACTTAACCTGCTTCCAGATAAGAGATGCAAAACAGATCAGGCAGACTTACACTCTCTTTAAATTGGAATTTTAGATTGCCCTTCATTCCACAGAACCTCAAGGCAGTGTACAGAAAATGCAAAATAGAGGAAACAAAATCTTAACCTGCTACATACACACTCAGATACTTGAAATAAATAGGGTTACCCGCGGAGTGGCCATCTATATCATGCAGGCCCTGAAACTCGGGGCCCTTTTGGCAGGCTAACTTTCTCTAGCCTCAGATCTCTCTAAATATTTTGCAACAGACAAAACCCACATGATTTGTCACAGTTTTTTACCAAACTCTGTCTGTTCTTATTTGGGGGAGCTGAATAAGGATGAATAAAATGTGTGTCTTCTATAAACAGTAGAGTTTGCCCTGCAAAATACTCTGTGGAAGTGATACAGTTGGAGAAAATGTTTAAAATTTTGCAACATGTAAAAAAAAAAGTGTGGTAATAATTGAACAGGGGAGGCAACAAATGCTTTAAGAGGAGGCTCTGTATCTCAGCTGGTGATTGCACATTTATAATATTGGGACCCTATTGTCTGAGAACAATCTCAATGCATACAGAACTTAATGACTGTATTCTTTTGCATGATAATGAACTACCGTAGGTTTGGTTTAGCAAGAAAAAGAGGGAAGCCCACTCCCACCCCTGAGCACTCTTCTGGCAGAAAACATTTTTGCTGTAACCTTGAATTTTCTTGCTTTTCTTGGATTTGGGTTACATCCTTAAATACATTTCAATTTTTACCCTTTAATTTCTTTTAATCTACATGTTGGGTTTAGTTGTAGTTCCTTCCAAATAGTTTGTTTTATGCCTCCAGCTGCTTCCAAGCAGCCATTGTGCTGAATAAGCACTTATTTCAGTATGTCCTTGATAAAATTAATGAAAGCATCTGCAGAAGTGGCAGCAGCAGCTGCAGTGCCTTCTGGAAGCCAACTTCTGCTTAACATTGTAATAAAAGGAATAGTTTTGTGCTGGAAGCAAATGTTGACTTACTTCTAGAAAAAAAGGGGATTGCACCTGCCACTGCTAGTCTGGCTATGTGGTTTGTTGATTATATACTCTTGTTAGGCCCATTGTCATTGGCAAAAAGAGGATGATGTCACCTTTATTAAGCTCACTTGGCACCTTTTCGAGTGACAATTTGCTTGCTGTTGTCTTTTTTCTTCTCTAGCATGTGCCTTGTTTTAGAAGCAGAGAGAGTGTCATGTTGTCACAGTTGAATGCTGGAGAAATGTAGAGGTTCATGGAAATAAAAAGGAGTGATGCTTCTAATCACTGTGCATAGTAATGGAGTATAAGTGCACATTTAGGATCATTATCCTGTTACCAGGTGGGGCCCTTGAGCTTTCATGTGTATAGAAACTGCTCAAGGTTACATAGATGAAGTAAGAGGTACAGCAATACCATCTGCTATTTTCTCATTAATTCCTGTTTCCTAGGCCTAATCCAAATTGTCTTTGAATAGCACTTCAGTGCTTAATCGAGGCTGTGAGAACAGCTAGGGCTGCCAGATCTAGATCCAGAGGGGTTTTCCTGTACCTTTAAGAGTTGCATAAAAATGAGAATTTCTCTATGTATGTTATTCCCCAGCATTGTCGGAAAAACTGCAACTGGTAGAATTTTCCTTTCTGTTTAACTTTTAAAGGCACAGGAGCTCCCTGAAACACTTGATCAAGCAACTCTTGTAAATGCTTTGTTCAAGATAATGTGCTGCACATTTGTCTTTGTAGAGACGCTTCCTGCCAAAAATGTTGTTTCTTTCTACAGCTGCACTTTTAAGCACCTAGAATTTTAACACTTCTAAAAGTATCAGGTTTATGTCTGGGTCAACTACAACGTTTTCAACAGATCTTTTAAGAATATTGTTGTAACCATAGCGCGGAATGCAAATTGTTTTTAAAAAATGATTTGCTGTACTGGTAAGCATTGCAGGGAAGTTGTTGTGGAGCAAACATACTGACAGGAGCACTGGACTGACCTCTGCACCACTTGTTACCTCCTCTTCCTCGTAAGGAAGACACCTTCCAGGAAGCAGCTCTGTCCCCAACCAGCAAGCCGCTTCTGGTTTGAATCTAGAGGTAAAATTTGAAGTGATAGAAATTCCAAAGAAGAGTAAAATTGGCTTGTAACTGAAACCAGGACATACAAGGCCATTTTGAAGCCGTTTTGGGATCTCCCCTTGGGCTTGTGTAAATTTAACATTATCTCTGGTACATATCAATCAGCTCCAACATCACTCATCAGGTGAAAATAGGTGAAAGATTAGAAGCAAGCTCACATCTCAGAAAGCAACAGCTTTCGATGGTGCTTTTACATACTGTTTGATAACTTTCTTTCTAAAGAGGCTGTAAGCTGCCTTCTTTAAAAATGCTCAAGGGTCTGGGCCGTCTGCTGGCTCTGAGCCCAGGATGGCAATACGCTTGATCCCATCACTACCTGTCAGTGGCCCTAGTTTTAAGTCAGCTGATTCCACGGTGAGACAGTTTTATTCGGTTTATATTAAGGTTGCCAGATTTTTTTCAAAGAATCCGGGGACACTTTTTTAAAAAAAGAGGGGGGGGAACCAATAAGTAATACCTTCTCTTCTGTGGTCTCCTCTGTCGTGTGGCCTTCCTCTGGGCCCCATCCTGCTCTCTTGGAGTGCTAGCCGCCGTGGAGTAGGCTTGGGTCAGGCCTGGGCTCAGCCATGTGCCCTTGCCCTCCCAGTACTCTCCTACCTTTTTCCCCCAGCGGCGGCAGCGGCACGGCAAGGTCAGGGCTCCCCTCTTTTGTCCTTCCTTTTTCTCTCTCTTCCTTCTCCTTCTCCTCTCCTCCTTCTCCCTGCGTCAGCTCCAGGGTTTTCCTGGCCCTGGAGCGCCGCTGGGCAGTCGGCCGGGTGCTCTCGCTCCCGGCTTGATTTGGGTCGTGGGGGGGGGGGCTTCAGCGGTTCCCCCAGTTGACGCACCAGGCATCCCCGGTTCCCCCTCGGTAGTGGCAGTACCAGGAGGGCTGCCATGGCGCCCGCCATTTTGCCTCGCCGGAAGTCCTCATATGATGTGTCTTGTGCCGTTGAACCAATCACGCAACATTCATTCCCTACTAATAAATCTACAACACTTAAAATATAAATCTGGGGACATTAAATGAAATCCGGGGACATTCTGGGGACAGATTTTGTCCAGGGACAGATTTGTAAATCTAGGAACTGTCCCCGGGAAACGGGGACATCTGGTAACCATAGTTTATATTGTCCTTTTAAGACTCTGCCAGGCAAACTGTTGTTTTTGTGTGCTGGCTAATTTTAAAGTTTGGTTTTTTTGCGGGGGGAGGGAGGAGTTCTAAACTGGGTTTTGTATTGTTACAGTATCCTGTGTTTGCTGCTTTGTGACGAGATTCTCTTAGAAAATGGAATAAAAATCTATTAAATAAATAACCTTAAACTGCTTTCTTTTCACTTCTACTCATCTCCCATTTTCCTTCAGAACATAACTTAGTATGACTCACCTGTGTATGTATTGAATCTGAAAATAAATGGTCTTTTTTTAAAGGACTTTTCCCCAAAAATAGACAGAATCAGGAGGCATTTATGTAGAATTAGATAGTAACACTTAACATCTTTGGTCTAATTTTGTTTATTTACCTACTCACTTTGAATTATTCACTTATTTTACATACCTAATTTTAAGAGATTTTCCAGACACAAGAAAATTGTAAACATAAGAAAATCATGCAACATAGAGGAAAACAACACATGAGAGAGAGAGAGAGATGTAGAGACACATCTATAAGGCTATTGTTGCGCCCCCAAGTATCTTGCCACGTGTGTAGCTACTAAAACAAGGATGAGTATCCTGGTGCCCTCCAGATGTTGCTGGACTACTCCCCATTATTGCTGACAACTGGCCATGCTAACAGGGACTTAAGGGAATTGTACTCTAGCAGTACCAGGAGGGCTGCAGATTCCCTGTCACTGCACTAAAATTTCAATCCTTGAGGCAAGTTATGCTATTCCTCCTTTAGTCACCCCACTTCAGCAAATGACGGTTCATTGAAAATACTTGACTAATTCAAGTGTATTTCTCTAATCAGAATCAATGTAGAAAGATCCTTAGCTGTTGATTCTGAGGAAGCAGATCGCTCTGTCAGTGCAAGCATTTCTGCATGCCTGATGGAATTATCTGCCCTCTCCTTCCCTTGCATGCTGCTCTGGGGTTTCTCCTGACCACCCTCTCCTGAACCAGTTGTGGGACACCCTGAATTTTTACTGTGAGCTTCATTGATTTCAAAACAATGAAATATTTGCATGCATTTCAAAATATTCCTCAGTGCTTTCACTTGTTAAAATTCTTTCTTGATTGGGTGCATGTATTCTCAAACATCAGTTTATTTCACCTGATCCATGGATGGGGATCCTGTACTTGACTCCAATTCCCATCAGTCTCAGCCAGCATGGCCAGTGGTCAAGGATGATGGGAAGTGTAGTCCAAGAGTATCTGGTGGTTCACAGGTTTCCCATCCCTAATGTAGGAGATGGAGGCTAATGGGCAAGTCAGAGGAGTCAGATATTGCAAGAGCAACAAATTTGGCAGACTCTTAAATTATACGATGTGGGGAGCGCGCGACAAAGAACACAGCGGGAGACAGAATGTATATCCGGAAGGTCACCCAGAACAAAATCAAACACCCACTTTTATTGTAAATTTTCAGAACTATCAATGATTAACTAGAGGTGCATCCTTCATCCAATGACAATTGGACAACTCCAAGAGAGGTGGTGGTCCTGGGTATGTCACATCCTGCCAACACCCTAAAACTCTGCCATAGAGGAAGTGCCTGGTCCTCACATACTCCCCAGACCTCTCCCTGTCACATGCCTACTCCTTAAACATCCCCCTCCTCTCTAACTCGTGATCCTTGGTGTTTTCCCACAACTCCACCATTTTCCCATTGTCTTCCTCCTAACCTGGATCTGACCCTTCCTCCTAACCTGGATCTGACCCTCCCAACTCTGGCCAGTCCAGTAGTGACCTGCTGCCCTCTAATGCCCCATTGACCCAACTTGTGAATGCGTGTTTATGCATACTGACGTACAGGAAGGTTTGCCAGCACTATGTTAAAACTATTGTGTGCGTTTGACAGCTGAGAGTTTTGACAGCTAGCTTTCTATTTGATGCGGTTTGCCGACATCAATCTAAGATCACTGCTACAATACTCCTTCACCAAATAACTAAAGAACATTTGAAATTACTTTCCCAACATCCCAAGAGTGTTACTTACTGTATATTCCTGCATATAAGACTACTTTTTAACCCAAAAGTCAGGGGTCGTCTTATACACCGGGTCGTATTTCTTCTACAGCAAGTATATCCCAGACTCTATATTTTAACTGGAAAAGGTGGGGGTCGTCTTATACGGGAATAAACGGTATTTACCAATCCAGTCAAATGCAGTAGCAGTGCAGCAAGTGGCGGATCTACTATGAAGTCCAACAAGAGGCCCAATTTTGGTATCGCACAGGGCACCACTGAAATTTGAGACACCAAGTTTCACCAGTGAGTGCAACCAATGCTTGAACAGAAGAGGTTTACACCAGCATGAATGGGCTGTAACAATCTTATTTTTTATAACCGCTTTTTAAAGTGTTTACATTTTCCCCTTATTCCAAAAACAAACAAACCCAACAACAACAACCCCAAAACCATTTAAGGGTTTTTAAAAATTTCTTCCAAGCTTTCCAGTGTTTCCTCCTCCTCCATTAATTCCAGGCCTTGGGGTGGAGACTTTTTTTCTTGGCCTTCATATCTCTATTTAATACCAAAAAGCAATCCCAACTACAAAAAAGTACTTGTTCCGGAAAAGACCCTTCTTAAGATGCATGTCCATAAGAAGCTTGAGCAGGTTCTGAATCAGCTTGTTGTTCGGAGCCTTCAATTCCATTGGTAAAAGGTTAAGATACGCTTGCCAAATCAGTGGGAAGCAAGATGTGTGTGGGAGAGGGAAGAGAATGATCAATGTGTCATGAAAACAGCGCACACTGAATTGCTCGAGCCCTTGAACAGTACATGAACTTGTATTAAGGGTTTTATTTTGGGATTTCGTAATGAACTGTTGGTGGCTCTGGGAGAGGAAGGGAGGATTGATTTTGTGTTAGCCTCTTTTCCTCCTCCTTCTCCTCCTCTAATCATAGTTCTTTGCTAGGTCATTTGATAACCTAAAAATATGCAGGCATCTTATTTCTAAGTGTGAAATATTTGTGAAATTATAATATCAAATATTTATGAAAGATTTGGATTGCTGTCTGTTGGCATTCTTTTCCTAAAGCAGCCTGTAAGTTTGGCAAGGGGAAAGGCAGGGGGAGGTGTTCTTGGAGACATTTCCTTTAGAGATTTTTCCGATTTATTCCAGATGTTTCCTTGATAGTTTCATCTGCAGCAACACTCCCACTGCCCATATTTATCAGTGTTTTGGTAACAATTGCTATTATTCAGTAAGGTCTTTCACTACTCATGTGTTAGAGCTCTTAACAAAAAATTTTAATAGCCCACACACGTTTCCAGAATATTTAGCTTTCTTCAGTAATTTTGAATGTATTTCCTTATGTGGTTTAGTATGGAACTCCAGGACTTAATGGTAGAATTAGTTAAAAGCATGGGGGATGGGCAACTTTCAGCCCAGAAGAGGGCAGCAGTGCTATTCAGAAACTGTTAACTTGTCTTCCTCTGACACCTTGAGCACATTTGAGCATTTCAGAGGTGTATGCTGTATGTGTGTAGAAAATGATCTCTGTGACATTTCCTTAAATAATTTCTACTGAAAGGTAAAATGTGGTAATTTATTTTTATTTGTTGGCAGGGAGAGTTGTATCACTTTAATCCTGTTGTAAGCTGCCTTGGAGGTCATATGCAGAAAGGCAGGATATAAATTTCATAAATTTCATAAATAAAATATTCACCTGTCACAATTTATAGGAGGGCTTTGGGCTCCCCCTGCACCACCATTTGCACCTTTTAACTCTGTTGCTAAGGTATTTCTGTTTCATGGTTCAAATATAATTCAGTATCATAGTGCCCCACTTTTCTAATGGTGTAATATGCACTGTTCACTAGTTAGGTTCAGGGTGAAACGAGCCGGTGTGGTGGACATGAGTTTATATCCCTGCTCAGCCATGAAACTCGTCGGGTGACCTTTTCCCTGGCTCCAGGGGAGCATGGATGGAACTCTAGTTACACAATGACCCCTTTCTGGTCATTCTCCCCACTGCAGTCCCTTGTACTCTGCCAAAAGCATCTCCTGGGGGTTAAGGGCACTCTAGAACATTGTGGCTTATAGGACAAGGGGATGGAGTGAGCCAGGGGAATTAGAGGATTCATTGTGAGCTATTTCATTACCATCTTTTCTTCTCTGTTCCTTTTTTACTGCTGAGCTGCCACTATTTGGGAGCCCTCCTAGAGCACCTCCTGTCTCCGAAGTCATTGGGAAGACCCTGTTTCCTATAGAAATAGAAGATGACTTTCCCAGCACCAGGGCCTTCTCAAGCTGGCCTTCTCCATTTGAGGGGACAACCTTTGAAAGCCAAGCCATGGTGTAGGGATTTGTAGTTCTGTGAAGGGTCTTCTAACCATGCTCAGCATCTTTAACAAACTACAGTTCCCAGGATTCTTTGGGGGAAGCTATGGTTGTTAAAAGTATTATAAGAGTGCTCCAAATGTATGGTGTGGATATGGCATAAAAGTTGCATCCACTTATGGTAGATTCCAACAAGAGCTATGTGCAAAACAGTCCAGAAGATCTCAAAGGAGGCATGAGGTCTTTTATTTGAAGGTGCCAGGGATTGAACCTGGTACCTTCTGCATTCAACACATGTGCCTTCTTACCAAGCTCTGAGCTTTCACCAGGTTTTTTTCAATTGTACAATTCTAGCAAATTCCTCAACTCATCAACCTCTCTTTCATACTGTCATGCACAGCAGGGCCAGTATGCTTCCATATTATCTTTGGCTGCAACCGGATGCATAGGAACTAATGAGATATCTGCAGTTTTCATCTCATTGAAAAAACAATAATGCTGCATTTAGCTTCCTTAGAATGCACTGTCATAAATTGAGCTTCCATCATTTGAAATTATGTAAATCACGCTAATTAAGATTTCTCCCTGTACTCTCCTTCACTCCTGGGCAGTTTTGTATATACTGCATATAAGTACAATATATTCAGTGGTTAGTAAGGTTATATTTTTTTACACATGATAGTTTCTAATATATGGGTAGGCATTCTCTATTATTTAATACTAGTTAACTGACTTGTTTGCAATAACTATGAACACACAGCATTCAATTAGGAGAAAATGAATTTTTCTTGCATTATCTGTTAATTTAAAAATTAATGTGAAATTAGAAACACTCTTTTTTTAAGTGTGTGTTTCTTCCATCTGTTAAAGCAGTTACCGGTGTAAATTTTGGGAACATTGGAGAGCTGTTGCCAGTCACTGTAGACTGAGTGAGATGAGCCAATGCTCTGACTATATAAGGCAGCAGCTTGGTGAAAGTGCATCTTCTAATGCACACTCTCACATATTATGAAAGGAAGGTCTTCTAACCTCTCCATTAACAACGTTAACTTGAACTGTCACTATTTAGCAAGAAGCATACCAAAACTTTAGTTTGTGCAATTAAAGGGGATTTAAGAGCTCTGTCATCCTGGCACAACAAATCCACTTTTTTAAAAGAATCAGTTTTTTTGTGGTTTGGAAAGTGACAGAGAAATGCATTGAAAGATGAGGGTTGAACAATTGACTAGCAGGAAGATTATAACTATCCTGCAAACAAATCAACGAATCCTCAGTAAAGACCAGATACAATCTAATCTCTGTGTAAGCTTTGTGCAGACAAATCAGGATTAATGCTCAATAAACAGGTCATCTGGAGAGACCCTAGAAAGAATATTCACAATATTTTCATGAAGGTTGAAGCTTATATAGTTTAAACTTATATAGTTTAATCAAATGTCTTGCAGTGAAAGCTTTCACTGGTTTACTTTTTTCAACAGAGGCATGATGGGAAAAAACAACAGCTCCCCCCCCCCATATGTTGCATTTCGACTAAACAGATTGGCTGTATTTTGATAGCAAATGTTATCATTTGCACTGCTCAGTTACTCTAGTCAGATTGGCTAAACAAGCCAAAGATTAACCCAGAGATATGTGGGTGTGGCTATCTTGCCTTCCCATTGAACATCTGTTGTGGTGACAGGTACACAAAGATAAGTTCTAGTGAGTTACCTGAGTAGAATTTGAGGCAGCAGGTGGAGAGAATTTGAATCCTTTGTCCTGCACCTGCCACACTTAAGGGAAGTGGAAACAGCTGTTACCAAGAGAATAACATTGTACTCTTAAGCAGGGACTCAAATACAAAACTCTTTGTACTGCACCTACATCTACTAACTGCTTGCAGCCACTGATCACAAAAGCAGCTCTCATTAGACCCTCAGTAAAATACAAAAAAATCCCATTTGGTCCTTGAGCAGAAACAAGACGCCAATAGGAATTTTTCAGTGGATAAACAGAGTTCAGCTTAAAATCCTTTGCTTACAGCTTTGAAAACTTAGCTTTTTTGCCAGATAGAATTACACATAGACCCAGTTTGCACATAATGCTAAGCTAAGCCATAGTTTAGTGCAAACGGGCAAATGTGCAGGTTGCTAGAAAGATTAAAACATCTTCGCTCCTCCAGTCCAAGCTTTGCCTCACTGTTAGGAGCTAAGCCATGGTTTGGCATAGTGTTATGCCCAAACCTGGAGTCATGGTTTGTTTCCTCCAGATAAACCATGAGCGGTAAGCAGGGGTCAGCAACCTTTTTCAGCCGTGGGCCGGTCCACCGTCCCTCAGACCATGTGGTGGGCCAGACTATATTTTGAAAAAAAATATGAACGAATTCCTATGCCCCACAAATAATCCAGAGATGCATTTTAAATAAAAGCACACATTCTACTCACATAGAAACTCCAGGCAGGCCCCACAAATACCCCAGAGATGCATTTTAAATAAAAGGACACATTCTACTCATGTAAAAACACGCTGATTCCCAGACCGTCCGCAGGCCGGATTGAGAAGGCGATTGGGCCGCATCTGGCTCACGGGCCTTAGGTTGCCTATCCCTGGTGGTATGCCACAGAACACACCTTGGCTACTTCTTGTGCTTTGTCTTGGACAGGATTAGCAACAAGCCCAGGTTCAGGTGTAACAATAAGCCAGATCATGGCATAGCTCAAAGCAGTGCAGCAACAGTAGGACTAGAGGAGGACCAAAGCAACTGTGATCTTCTACCTGGGAACTATCACATTTTGCTCATTCACCATAAGCTCTGGTTTGGCTTAGCACTACATGTAAACAAGATCATAATGGTTTATTGTAGAAAAATTGGGGCATCTCCAAATATTTGCAGTATTAGGTTTATTTTTGAAATACACAGATGCTGCATTCTGATGGCTTCCAAGAAAAAATAGACTTTAAAAAAGCATTTATAATCATTAGTATTGTTTTGTCAAGCACTGGTGTGGTTTCATCGGTATGAAAGAGTAAATAGGACCAGCTTGGATCCCCCCCTCTCTCATTCTCTGCTGTCAGGAAGGAATAGTTACAAGACAGCCACAGTGATCTCCGCTATCTCCTCCTTCACAGTCAAGTTTCCAGGCTAACTGGCTTTGCCCTATGCCTCCTTGCAGAGTGCAGGGGCAAAGAGGTTTAGTAATCTCTGCACAGGCTAGGGTATGTATATGTAAACATATAAAATACAATTTTGATGTTTCTTTGCATGATTACAGAAATCCTCCAACTGCAATGAATCTCTCTATATGGCATTATAAAGCCTTTGCTTGAGCCTTCTCCACTAAATATTTAATGTTACTAAATCTGGAGAGTCAGTTCTTGAAAGAAGCAAACAACTTGGAAGGCAGTCAGAGGAGAGCAGTGAGAGTATTTTGCATATATTTCAAATAATTGGAGATACAGTGAGCTAGTTTTGGTGTGGCAGGAGGAACAGTTTTTAGTTTGTTTATATTGATTCAGACACTCCCTTTTATACTTTCACGCTGATAAACTACTATTAGGCTTTACAGTGATGCACTGTGGGTGTCATCTTCATTCTCTTAGCTTCTTTAAATGATGCATGTTCATTCTTTTCAAAGATTTCAGGTGCAGTAAGCAAGTAATTCTGTGAAGCATGATAGCATGGCCATTTATGTATGACTAGCTTCTTCCTAGGTATCTATTCCCTGGGAGGCTGAGTGAAAACGGTACCTACCAACAATTCTAGTGAAGGGAAAGCCACTGAGCCTGAATATTTATGCAGTACAGCAGTTTCCCCAGAACTTGGGTCTGCATCTGTTTTTAGACTACAATTCCCATCATCCCTGAGCACTGGTCCTGCTAGCTAGGGATGATGCGTGTTGTAGTCCAAAAACAGCTGCAGACCCAAACTTGCAGTACAGCAACTTTTTAAGCTCAAAAGTTGCTGGTTCATATCTTGTTAAAAATTTACTTATTTAATTGGTTTATATATTTTTATCCTGCCATTTAGGATGTTCACCCTCCCAATGTGGTTTACAAAACAATTGCTAAAACATTAAGGTTTTTGAACGTCTCTGCTGCCAAAAACCAAAATCCCGGAAGTGGACGCTTCCGTTCTTGAACGCGACTCGGAAGTCGAATGGCTTCTAAGGCACATTTCTCGATTTTCCCTATTGAACTTGCTGACAGCCTTTTGTTTCTCGGTTTTCACATGTTTCAGAAGTTGAACAGACTTCCAGAACGGATTACGTTCGAAAACCGAGATTCTACTGTATGAACAATTAAAAACAACAGATAACAAGCAGCAACATTTTAGCATTGAAATAATAGCAGTAGAGAAAACCATTATTCAGCGAGATGGGCTAGGTCCTGAACCACAGATTAGTCAGACATATCTCCCTGGAACAGGTATCCTGCAGCTGCAGTGCCAGGGCAGGCACCATTAGGGACAAGACCTTCTCTGTGGTGGTCTTACAGCTTGTATCAGCCATTGTGCTTTACACAAGCCGTTGCCATTATTATTATTATTATTATTATTATTATTATTATTATTACTCCGCCCATCTGGCTGGGCTTCCCCAGCCACTGTGGGTGGCTTCCAAGAAAAGATTAAAAATACATTAAAACATCAATCATTAAAAACTTCCCTAAACAAGGCTGCCTTCAGATGTCTTCTAAACGTCCGATAGTTAATTATTTCTTTGACATCTGATGGGAGGGCATTCCACAGGGCGGGCACCACTACCAAGAAGGCCCTCTGCTTGGTTCCCTGTAACTTTGCTTCTCGCAGTGAGGGAACTAAATCAGGAAACTGAAGTAGTATGTGGTTTCAAGAGGTTAGACCAGGGGTCAGCAAGGTTTATCTTGCCTGGGCCAGATTGGTCCCGCAGAGATCCCTCCATGGGCCGGATTGTGCCTGCAATTTTTGGCGTCTGTGTCTGAGCAGATGCAATTTCCAGCACCGTGGAAGCGAGTCCCTGCACTGTGCTGGTTTAGCGCAGCGCGCAAATGGGCAACTTGGTTTGGGGGCCAGTCAAACGATCTCCATGGGCTGCTTCCAGCCCATGGGCCTTAGGTTGCTGACCCATGGGTAAGACCATCAGGAGTTTCAGCCCCCATCCGTATTAGAGGCATAATAATAATGGCCTGCCTTACAAGGCTGGTGGTGGGATTACTGAAAACAGATGAACATTTATTTGAGTCCTTAGGGAAAGTGCTATATAAATGCTTAATGTTGTTATTGTCCACAAAAAGGGGAAACAGATTAGCCCAGCTCATAGGAATTATGGCAGTAGTCCTTAAATTTAAAGACCACTTAAATTTGAAGACCACTTAATATCCCATTTTGTAATAGCTCTCATTTGGCAGCCTCCTTGAACTCTGAAGTGGAACCTCAGTGAGATTACTTAAGAATAAATAGTTTGCAGCGTGGCTGCTTTTTAAAAGGTTTTTTTTAATGAAGCAACCGACCAAAAGACTAATAAATGAATGTAACAAGACCCACAGTTCATTATAGAGCATTTCTTTTAAAGTTGGAAAATATTTCTTAGCTTTGCATTTGTCAGATTTTCCTTGCAGTGTTGCCTGCCACAATGACAGATTTATAACCATTGTCTGTGGTATAAGGTGAGTGGTTTTTACATTGTACTGTGTGTGTTTGCATATGTGTATACAGTGGTTTTTCTGAGAATGAGATAAAATTCCTGAAACGTCTCTTCAAGGTGATGTGTGTGTAAGAGCCTTGGGTATATGCTTAAAGCAACTGCATTTTGCAGTCTTAGTTCACCAATTCTTATTTACCAAAGGATGTGACTGCTTGGGTTTAAAATGACAACTATTTTTTTTAAAAACAAACAAACTAGTTTTGTCTTGGTATACAGAGAACTTTTCCCTTTGATCTCAAAGCCTTGTAAAAATACATTATCCTCTTCACTGGTACAGCCTTTCATCTTTTCCAGGTGTTTCTACTTGAAGGTATTTCATAGAAATACATCTCAAAAAGTTGATGATTTTGGACAAGAGAGTTGCTTACAGCACATGGTATACTGTGCTTGTATTTTATTTATATTGTTAAATAAAACAATATTCTTCCCTGCTTTCAAGACATACTACTATATTAATAACGTTTCAGTTATCTATGGAAAATAGTAAAGTGTAGTATCTTGTATCTGAATGGCATTGAACCCAGGAAAGAAGGTGGTGTCCAGGACTACCTTTTCCCAACATGACCAGTGTTGATGTTAGATAGATGGATGATTGCTCCAGCCTGACAACCTCAGAGAACTGAAGAACTAGGATCGGTTTCATCTTGAATAAGATAAGAAAAATGTGATGAGAAACTAGAAGAGGAAAGGAATGACCACATTTAGCTATTGAACATTTTTTCAGGCTTCCATGGCAAAGCCCAAAGGATGTATTATTTCCCTATGTTTACTTAAACTATTTATATATCCACTCTTTGGCATCAAAACTATGCCAAAACGGCATATAAGTAATATTAAACTACTTTTTTGGGGGTAAAGAGTGAATAATATAAACATCCTTCCCTTAGGGCAGTTGCATGGAGATGGATCCTGCTGGAGAAGGCTGAGATGGTCTTCGCTTACCTCCCCCCCCTCTCTTTCTCCCTCCCTCGGAATCTTTCCCATAGGACACTTAAGTTGTTAATGGTCATGTTCAGAGGGAGAGATGAAAGTCTAGCAAGACCAGGCTCTGGCTGTGTAAAATTCAGGATATGTCTTAATATATTGTGCTGTATGCCATAAAGCAGTATGTACTGCCCACATACTTCATAAAGGTAAAGGGACCCCTGACCGTTAAGTCCAGTCGCGGATGACTCTGGGGTTGCGGCGCTCATCTCGCTTTACTGGCCGAGGGAACCGGCGTTTGTCCACAGACAGCTTCCGGGTCATGTGGCCAGCATGACTAAGCTGCTTATGGCAAACCAGAGCAGCGCACAGAAACACCGTTTACCTTCCCGTACTTCATACTAACCAGATAAATTTAATCATTGTTTGTTCTTCCCTGTAACTTATAAATCGTTGTTGGAATGCTGAAAACTGAAACATATGTTGTGGTTGGGAGGGGTACACCCATTGGGGGCTGACTCAAGAGTGACCAAGTTGAGGCTAGCAAAGATGGCCAAAGGATCAACCAGACATTCTGCCATGCAGATCTAGGGCCCATGACAGAAGACAACAGGGAAGGAAGGAGACTGGCCAAGGGAAGGTTTGAAGAGAGGGGCTTTCAGGGAGTGACAGTCATTTGACCCATGATATACAGAAGAACGAAGAAAGGCAACCATGTGAGAGAAGAAGCAGAAGTTTGAATAAGGAGGACATGGCCAGTGACTGGTACTCATGAGCAGGTGTATCCAGGCTGCTACCAACAGGGCCCAAGGCAAACTTTTGGCTTTCTCCTACTCTGATTTGCTCTTCCATCCTGATTTCAGAGTTGCACTTCAATCCTGCCTCCTGTTTTTCCTTTTGGTCCTGACTACTGGTTTTGTCCCATGACTCCTGGTACAGGAGGACAGCTGAACTCGGACTATATCTGTCACATTTGGCAGACCAGCTGAAGATAGTATGAGATGCTCTATGTCACAGAAGTAACCTGCAACAAAGATGGATTAAGAAGCATGACCAGTCTGTAAACCTGCTCAATCAGGTGGGCAACTCCATCCAAAATGTGCACAGTGCATGAGAGTGTGGTTCTTTTTTTCAAATATAAAAAATAAACTAGGCATGAATGAAACAATATGGCTCTCCATTGTGTTGCCTTGGCTATAAGAGCCCTCTGCACCCACCACCACTTTGTGGTTTGTGTGCATGTGTGTTTCCTCTTCATGTGTGTTTATGTCCTGCCCTTGGATGTTTTTGTTTGCTTACATACAAGCTTTCCTCAATTCAAACCATGAATGCTGGGAAAATTTAGGGAAGTTTTCCAGGAACACCAAGTGAAACAAACATTTGAAATGTGTGTTTTTCTTACAATATTCTCAGTAAATTACCGTTTGTTTTCTTATTCATTTCTTATTCTCTTATTCTGTCTAAAGAATTTGTACCTGGCACTGGCACTTGCCTACTAACTGTACCTGTTTCTGTAGTGTGATACACAATAAACAATCCAGGTTTGTTACACTGTATAGAATTTTGAAATGTTGAGCAAGCTATTAATTTGGGAGTGCAATGTTTGTGACAATAAACATGCAACAGTGTAAACCTAAAAATGAAGATCCTTCCTGCATTTAGGAAAACATTTTCTTAAAGAAAAAAATCAAAAATATAGTATATTCTGTGCAGGTGGCTCACTCATTTGGGTCTACTTGGTCTGTCTAGAATAAAACCCAGCAGACTTCTTTTTCTGTCAGATGTTGGCATGTTACACTTTGTCCAATAACTGTAATTTATTTCAGTGTAGTTAACGTCATCAATTTTCTAGCTTGTTTAATAAGATAGTAACAAAATTTAAATAATTTAATAAATGGTTTTTCATTCAACACGAGCCTGTATTATATGTTCACGAGTGCAAGAAGAACAGAAAGCTTTTCCAACATTGTAAACAGTATTCGCCAATGGCTCAGATCCAAATGAGCACTATGGTTCTTCCTCCTAACCCTTCTTGAAGGTTTGGGGGACCCTCCAGAGCTCATCTTCAGGAGACATGAGAGGTTACAGCTGAGGATATGGGAATAGAAGGAGGAAATGCCTTTTATTTGCACATGGGATGAATTGGTTTTGGATCCAAGTCATTGCAATACAGAAGCATTAAAGTAATCTTACAGTGGTTTGAGTATGTTTCCGACCCTTCTAACTGAAGAGATGGCATGTGTGTCTGACTGTCCTATGCTTTCTCCAACACTGTTTACAGTGCATTACGTGGTGTAATCCATCAGCCAACTTTAATTTCACAAGTTATTCATTGTGTTTAAACAGCCCCTTTCTTGCATTAAATATTTATGGAAGTCTTTGGGCAGAATACATTAAAGTGGCAGATGGGGGTCATTTTAAGCATTTTCTTGATTGAAGGCAAGGGACCCCTGTGAATTTGTAGTCTGCTTTCAAGGAAAGTTCACTGTGGCAAAGGAGGCAGGAATTCCACCAATTCCCTGCACTGTGATTTCAGAAGGCAACGAGTGCCTGCAATCTTCATGCTTCAGCACCTTTCATTTCAAAATCATTTGGAAATGCAATGGAGACAGGTGAACAAAAACATTTTTCAGTTGCATTGCCTATTAATAATGTAGATGACTTGAGAGTCTTCTACATTAAGATTACTTTCCTCGTTGATTTTTAACTCATGCAAGCTAAGTGGAAAATCAGGCTTTTGATACCTGTCCAATTGGAAGGTGTCTCCCCCCCCCTTTTTGGAGGTGTCTTTTGAGAATGGCTTCCCACAGAATCTTTTGATATCTTGAAGACTAAAACAAATCATTATATTACATTTCAGGGCAAGAGCCAATTCCTATTAGTAGTATAGGTAAGATTTTGCCCACAAGAGTTCATGGCTTAATAAACATGTCAATCTTTAAAATGCCATGTGACTCTTTGTTTTTTCAAAAATAACCATTGGAACTTGCTTGAGACACAGTTTTTAAAAAAATAAAAATAGATACCTGGATACTATTTGCATTTTGCTGGAGAAAGAGCCATTCTAGAAGCAACAATAATGTATGCCTTCAGCCTACAAAAGGCTGAATAAGGACAGGCTTTAGAAAAACTGTTTATCCATAACCCAAATATTTTTGCTTTAGTAAAGTAATTTATTCATATTCAAAATCTTCAAGCTTGGTAAATAAGTGACTAGCTGCCTCAGGCAAAAAAAATTTTTTTAAACTGATGCAGTGAGATAGAGGTAATTAAGAAACTTGTAGACTGATGGGTAATTAAATCCATTGGAAGCATTTTGTACCTAATTGCTATGCTCTAATCACAGATTGCTTTCTATTTGTCAAGGTAAATGTATATAATTACACAGTTCCTATTTTCTTTCATCTAAAATCATGTTACTTTGGTGAAATTTATTTTATGGTGTCGCAGCATGAGGATGAGAAATGCTTCTGCATTTTGGCTTTAAATTTTATATGCATATGGCATATTAGAAGTCAAAGAATCCTGCACAGTTATTTCAGCTGACTCTAAATCAACCATCTTTTTCATGTTCATAATCTCATTTTAGTGTTCTGCAGCCCAGTTAAATTAAGGCAGGGATGGGGGACCCCAATCACCCAGGCCATCTAGCCCACTCCTCTGGCCACATCCCTCACTGCCTTTGCTCTACACCCTTCTGTGGTGCTTTTACCAGGGTTGGAATGTGCTCTGTAGCCCCTTGCTCTACCCACCTATTACATCTGGCCCTAGCCACCACTAGCCAGTGGCTCCCAGAAAATGAGGCCCTTAGGCTGAAAAGGGTTCCCCGCCCTTAAATTAAGGTATGCTCATAATGAATATTGTCAGCTTTTGGTCTCTTACACATTTCACGATTCTTAAGTTTACCAGGTCCGTGCAGTGCCCCAAAAGCTACTTAAAACAACCACCACAACACAAAAATCTCCTTCCTGAGAGCTAAAACAGTAACATATGGCAGAGTTGGACCCAAAGTTCCTGGGTTACCTGATTTAAATGACATCTCGCTGACTTTCTGTCCGGTACCACCAGTTTTTCCCACATTTCCCAGAGGTCCTTGAACTAAAGAAGGTGGGAAGGCCATCTGGGTGAGGGTGTGTGTTTCAAACTCCAACTTCCAGCCTTCAGGTTGCTGCACCTTACCTCTTGTGGGTACCAGCATGCTGTTTGCCCAGTAAGCCCACTGAGTGAGTTCCATGGTTTGGGAGCACCATCAAGCCTGCCTTAACAGTCATTCTGCTGACTCCATTCCCATCCACCAAGCTCACTGAAGCCCTCTTTGAGCTTGCTTAATCCAAATCACTAATATTGCTCAGGCATGCGTACATGGATTCATTCCATGATCCTTTCCCTGACTGGTGTCTTGGATCTGGCCTTTGGCTATGTAGCTCCTCTGATCCTTGTTCCTCTTCTCTGGGACCTGCTTCTTTCTTCTGGATCACATGAATCATAGTACTGTACCTTTTGCTGGACTCTTGCTGAGACCTAACAGTAGATGCAGGAAACTTGCTTCCTCCTATATTACCTTTTATAGAAACATAATTGCATACCAACTTTGAGGGCCATCACACACACGTAGTTTTTACTACTAGGAACGGAATGATATCTTCAGGGGTAGGATGGGGGTTGAAGAAGGTACGGCCACTGTCTTCTATAAAAACTGTGTGTGTTTGTTGTGGTCACATTTGGTTATTTTAACTAGCTGCATAGTTAAGATGGCTCACACAACAAGAAGATAGCACTCTAATATCAAGAAGAACCAATTAAATGCTCATGGGTATTCAAAACGTTATTTTAACATGCTAATGTTTTAAAATTGCTAATGTGTTTCAATTTGTGAGAATAAACATTGCTAGCCAAAATAGGCCAAGTGAGCATTTTCAAGAGTACAGAGCTTTTTGTAGTGGTTACTCATTTGAGCCTCTTATCTTTTGCTGTATTTTAAGTTGAGTGCTGGAACTATAGTTTTTACATAATTTCTAATTTAAATAAAAACATCACCATTTGTTTTAGGCTATGTTGTGCATGTGCAGATGTTTGTTGTAGTGTTACAAGCTCTATTTTCCTTTCCCACCACCACCTCCTGTTGTCTTATACAAATGAGGAATGTTTCACTAAGCATTCTTGTGGCTACCTCTGTTAATACTTGTTAAAATTTCAGTCCCCAAAGACATCTTGCCTGAAGAGGTGTGTGTGTGGATATACGGCAAATAACTGGGCAGCCCCAGTGACAACTCTACACATACAGTCATACCTCATGTTGCGTCCGCTTCAGGTTGCGTCTTTTCAGCTTGCAAACATGGCAAACCTGTAAGTGTTTCCTTCCGGGTTTTGCCGCATGCACGGTATGGCATTGGTATGAGAGTCTGTTGCAAATATCTTACCAACTGGAATATGGAGCTGGTTGATTCATGCAAGACTCAAGTCCTTCCTTGCTTCAGGATCCTGTCTGTTTGCCCATGGAAACAGTGGTTATTAAAAAGCTGTTGCATGCTATAGGCTTCAAACTGTCCTTTGAGTGAAGAATGAATCTTGTAGCTGTATGCATCTTCTGCCTCCTTCATCTCCACTGTGCCATGTGACTGTGTGGTCTCTCCCTGGGTGTGTTTTGTGTATAGTATGCCTACACAGTGGAATATTGGGATAATAATTTTACCATACCCTGCATTGATTGGTGACTTGGCTTCCTAGCATAAGTAATAGGGGTATTATTGCAGTACAACACTCTGATTAGTGGCAGAGTTGTCACTGAATTATGAAACTAACACCGGGAACTTCTTTTATATGACGTCAAGCCCATTAGTCCATCTTGCTCAGTATTGTCTGCACTGACCGTTAGTAGGGTCTTGGTCTTTTGCAATACTACTTAGAGATGCCAGAGATTGAAATTTAGGACCTTTTGCATGCAAAGGATGTGCTGTGTCACAGAGCTAAGGCTCTTACCAGTTTGTGCAAAGAATACAGTTATTTCTACTTGTACTGTCTTGCTACTGAGTCCTATACAGATGCAATCAAGTTATCAAGTCATTGATAAGCAATGCAAAATTATGTGTTGGGGAATATTGTTGCCACTTTTACAAACTGGATAATAAGAGTGTTTTGCAAGAAAAGTTTGCAGACATTTGAGATGTGAAATGCTTTGTCTTGCTATGTTATATGCTGTAGGTTAAGCTGTGTGGTAACAATTATGTGTGTGGTGTGTGTATCTCATACACACAAGTGCACAAAATAGGTAGTCTTAAATGTGCCTCTTGTCCTAGCTTAATATGAACAGCAGAAAATGCTCTGCGGGTGGTCGGTAGATTGGTAATTTGTGTTCTGGATACAACAGGTCAGCATAGGCTGAAACTGGTTTCCAAGTTACAAATGGGAATTAGAGGCAGGCAGGCAGCCAAATAACTTGAGCAAATACTTAATACAATAGGCATTGTAAGACACCCTGGCTATGAAATAAGTAAACAGCTTGAGAATTTCTAGGATAAATTACATGTTGTTCAGTTACTGTGATGGCTTCTGCTTTTCAGAAGTGAAGCAATTATCAAAAGAATGAAATCATTACAGATTATCCTGTTCAGATACTGTATGTCTGAATCTTATCACCAACTTCATGCATAATGGACCATTTTTGGTAGCATGTGCTCTTGTTTCATTTTTTAAAGTTAATGTTAATTTAAAATTTGAATGAGTCAGTTCTCATTCACGGGGTCAGTAATTTCATTGTGTCATATTAAGAATCTGTTGAGCATAAACATATTGATACTGTATATCTAGCCATTGAGGTAATTTCTACTTTTTCTTTTAGTAGACAACACTTTCAAAAAAATATAGCAGAGCAGCACACAGTTTAAAAATGCAACATTACAAACACATTAACAAAAACCTAACTAAAACATAAAGCATAGTCAATGAATATTTGGGCCTTAAGGACACCGCCTTCCAGACATCTCTAATGCAGTAAGTGAAATCCAAAGCATAAATTAGGAGGAGTGTGGAGGATGGGTGCTCACCCACCAATGTTTTGTCTCACAGTTTTGTGGGCTGCAGTGATTGCACTTTGGCTGCACATACCTTTTTGCAGACAGCACATGACTGTATGATCTTTGAGGGCTTGGCTTTCCTTTGCCCCCATTTCACATATATTTTTTTCCTAGAGGAAATTCCAGTTTAATGTTACCTCGCCAGAATGGAAACTGAGGCCCCTTCTGTGCAGATGTTTCCTGAAAAGGACTAAAGTTTCAGAGTTGAAAATAAAAGAGAATGGGCTGTTCAGTTTTCTGTATGTTTTGTCTTCAAGAGAAAAGATAACCACAAAAGTTAATTAAATTCCAATCCAGGATCACAAAAGTGATGATATGCAATGATGAATAACTAAAAGTCTATTCTTTGTTAAGGTGCTATGCGGATGTTGTTGGACTACAACATCCATCACCTCCAGCCAATTTGGTCAATAGTCAGGGGATGATGGGAGATGGTGACCGAACATCTGCAAAGCACCCATAGAATGTTATGTTTAGAGGAGATGGGATGGGATATACTTTAGTTTTGCTTTCATAGTTTGGGGTTTAATTTACCAGTACCATATTGAATGACTCCTGATGTAGATATGCACCAAAAAAAAGGTTAAAACATGTTTTTTAAAAGAACACACTTGATGCTTCTCAACTCATGTCCTGAATTATTTTTTAAGGAAGATTGCCTTGCAAAAATGTGTACCGGTATGTTAGGAGAACCTAGCAGTTCAAAAGCATGTCAAGTGCAAGTAGATAAATAGGTACCGCTACAAGCAGGAAGGTAAATGGCGTTTCCATGTGCTGCTCTGGTTCGCCAGAAGCGGCTTTGTCATGCTGGCCACATGACCTGGAAGCTGTACGCCAGCTTCCTCGGCCAATAATGCAAGATGAGCGCCGCAACCCCAGAGTCGGTCACGACTGGACCTAATGGTCAGGGGTCCCTTTATGTTAATGTTAGGAGAACTTTGTGCTAAAATGCTGGTTAATTTTCATGAGGACTTTAAAAAAAAAATCTCACACTGATGTGGAAATACAGAGAACTGAAAATAAGATTGGGAAACTGAGTGAAATTGAAATATCCAGGTTGCCTCACCTAACTGTAGGCATGGAAGTGAACCGGCAGCGGCTCCCCACAGTTTCGGGCAAGGAACGGGCTCCCTCTTTCCCCCCCCACCAGCCCTTCCTGAAGGTACTCTCCTCCAGAACAAGATGCCAGTCCTCAAGGATCTGAGCTAAGGGTGGAAGCAGAGAAGGGGGATGTTGATCACTGCAGCATCCACCAGCCCCTTCTCCACTTCCTGGTGCTCAGCTTTTAAACCGCCCTTCATGCACTCAGGATTCCAAGGTAGTTTACAAGATACTGATTGAAATACCAACAATAAAAACCAATTCAAACAAGATAAAACAACAATAAAAAATTAATACACAGTGGTGTGTATTCACACAGTGTTGTAAGCCAGACTCATGGTGGGCCAGGTGTGAGCTTCACCACAAACTTTGGTTTGGTTCACCATGTGCAGGAATAACACAAAACAAAAACCACTGCAGAGGAACAAAGCCTCTTTGAGCTCCTCTCCAGAAGCCAGCACTTTTGCATTGTCCCAATAAGTCATAGTTTGGATAATTGTGCCATGAAAACAAACCAGGCCAGTATAAATACAGTAGCAGTCAAATTTAGGATTGCACTGTTAAAAAATCCTAATTCTGGAGATTTATTAGAAATAGCTTTAAAAGTCTGCTTTCAAACCAGCAGACACAAATATATTCCATGAAGTAAAAATATTGTTGGGCCTTGATTGAAAAGGCAACAAATGGATTCACAGTATATTTACTAAGCTAATAGTTTTTCATATTTTAAGTCTCTCAAAAAATTCAATTTGTGAAAAATGGATAATAATATAACCATGCTCAAAGTAGCAGATGCAGTTCCCTGTTTACTTAGATTAATGCACAGTGACTACAAGTCTCTCTGGAATATCTATTCCTAAAAGCAAATTGACAAAAATCCAGCTCTTCAGGTAGGATTTTTAAAAATAACTCCTTTGTTCAAAAGTCAAATGTATATATGCTTGAGGTTTATTTTTTTTTTAAAGGAATATATTCTAAATTGTCTTTAGAATATAAGCCATTTCATAACTATTAAAATATTCAATAGTGCAAGACTCCTATGAAGATTTAATTCCACAAGTTTTTCCTTTGCTTCTGAAGTAGCATTTACTACCGGTAGCTGTGTTCAGATGAAACACTAAACCAGTGGTAGCCAACATGGTGCCCTGCAGACATTTTGCACTACAACTCACATAAGCCCCGACCAACATGGTCAGTGTTCGGGGATGGTGTGAATTGCAGTTCATATCATTTGGAGGGTATTTCGTTGGCTATCCCTGCTCTAAACTATGGTATATCACCATGAGACTAAACTGCAGCAAACCTCAGGTTTGCACCCCTAAGCTGCTGGCCATAGTTAGCTCCAACAAGCTAGTTTAATAAACTCTGGTTCAATGTTTGAAAGCAGTGGCCAACCTGGTGATAACAGACTAAACGATGCAAGGAGGGAGCTACAGCCCAAGGTAGGAAAAGAGGTGATACTAGCTACTTTAAATGAATTCAAATGTCCAGGCCTCATGAGCTGCACCCAAGGGGAGGGAAAGAAGACCCAGGTAACTAGTACTAACTGGTGAGTTTGACATCAACACTAGGAAGGGTCCTAGAACAGATGCCTAGAACAGACATCTGAAGGCAGCCCTGTTTAGGGAAGCCTATAATGTTTAACAGACTATTGTATTTTAATATTTTGTTGGAAGCCGCCCAGAGTGTCTGGGGAAACCCAGCCAGATGGGCGGGGTATAAATAATAAATTAATAATAATAATAATAATAATAATAATAATAATAATAATAATAATTAAAAAAAACAGTCAGCCTGTGAGCACTTAGGGTTTTGGCAAAGTTGCATGGTATTCTTGCAGAGAAGTTGGTAAAATGTGGACTGGATGAGGTAACTGTTAGGTGGATTTGTAGCTGGTTAACTGACCGAATACAAAGAATGCTCATTAATGGTTCCTTGTAATGCCGGAAGAAAGTGGCAAGTGGGGTGCCACAGGGTTCTGTCCTGGACCCGTTGTTGTTCAACATCTTTGTAAATGACTTGGATGAAGGAATTGAGGTGATGCTCATCAAATTTTCAGATGACAGCTAAGTGGAAGGGGTAGCCAATGCTTCTGAAGACAGAATCAGGATGATTCATGATAACCTTAATAGAGGACTGGGCCCAAACTAACAAAATGAATTTCAACAGGGGCTAAGGTTATACACTTAGGTAGGAAGAATAAAATGCACAAATAAAAGATAGGGGACACCTGGCTTGCAAGTAGTGGACAGAGTCTGTGGTTTTAGTAGATCTCTAGTTTAACATGAGTCAACAGTGTGATGCAACAGCTAGCAAAAAAGCTAATGCTTCTAAGCTGCATCAACAGAAGTATAGTGTCCAAATCAAGGGAATTTATAGTCCCGCTCTACTCTGCCTTGGTCAGACCACACCTGGAGTACTGTGTCCAGTTCTGGTCACCACAATTTAAGAAGGATATTGACAAGCTGGTTTTGTTGGAAGATAAAATAGGGCTTGAAGAAAATTCTTCTTCCTTAATTTATGTTTTTCTACCCTTTTCCCAGTTTTTTTTCTTTTCTTTACATGCTTCATTTCTTCTTCCTTCTGGTTCCCTTCTCTATGTAATAAGCATGTTGTGTCCAGGGACACAGTTTGATGATCAAAGACGAAAACAGTATTTCCCATTTTGCTATTATTTCCCTTTTTGGGTGTATTTAATTATGTCTTGTTCGACCAAGATGGGGTCAAACTCCAGACAATGTAAGACCTTTTAAACTATTTTTTTTCTCTAATTCCCACAAGAGTAATTAATACCTTCAATAACTCTCAAGTAGAACCTTCCTTGCCACAGACTTTTCAAGAGATAAAGAATAAGTTTAACATACCTCATTTTTCTTTTTCCTACTTTTAATAAAATGTTAAGAGGGAGTTGTGTTGTAGATCACACTTAAAATGTAACTTGTAATAGCCTGAATTCATTGACTGTGAAACCATCCTACAAGCTCTTCATTCATGTCAAAGATTTGAGCAGCATTTTAAAAAAAAGTTGTAAAACTCAGAATAGAACTATACATTATGAGTCAGATATGGAGGGGGCATCATTGCTAATATAGCATTGACTACAGTCCTCAACTCTCTAGGAATAAATGTGATTGCAATAAGTAGGACTTATTCCCAAGGAAATATGTATCAGCCATGGATGTATTTATACCCAATTAAAGCAGTTTTTTTTAAAAAAAGTAATTGATATTTCAAAGCACGAATAAGTTTATATTTACATGAACAGTGTTTAATGATAATTTGGTATTACATAAATGTGAAACCCCATTTCATCTGTTTCCATGAAAACAAGTTTTTTTAAACTGCTTGTAGCTCTTATTTAGTATTAAATAGTTTAATCATCCCTACATCCTGCTGTGTGCATAAAACTGTTAAGATTTCCTGTAATTCTGAAAAATATGTGTCTGATATTTTAGCTACAACAGTACCGTACATTTGAGTATGTTTTGGTATCTTGCCCATCAATACTAAATGGTTATTCTGTTATGCTACATACAGTATGCCTCTCAAGCCATCAAATGCATTCTAGTCTTACATGTGTAACGGTTTGCAGCTATGTTACTGTTGCTTTTTAATGGTACATGGTGAAACATTCTACACCATTCTGTGTGAGATGCGTCATGATTTTATTTGAATTTTTAGGGGTTTTAAAAACCATTTTATAGTCCCTCTTTCAGGTTTAAAAGGCCTTTCTTAAATCAGTCTACCCTACCTGGTGCCCTTCTGATGCTTTGGGACTATAACACACATCAGCCTCAGCCAGCTGGGACTGACAGAACTGGAGTTCAAAATATTTGGAAGGCATCAAGCTGGGGAAGGTTGTCTTACTAATAAAATGGCAACGGGAACCCACCTGAGAGGTGCTGGAACTGACTTCTGGTGAGTTCCATGCAGGGGGGGGGAGCCCTGAATGTGCACAGGGCTGGCCCTACGGCCAGGCTGGGTGCCGCAGGGCGCCCGCCCACCGGGGGCGCTGCACATCTGCGCCCGCTGCGGAGCTGCACCCCCGGCAGCCGCGCTGTGCGCTGCGCCCGCCGGCCCAGCCGTGCAACTCCGCCCGCCATGCTGGGAAACGGGGCGGGGGCGCCGGAGGGATCCATCGCACCACGGCACCAGGGCACCAAACATACTTAAGACGTCCCTGAATGTGCATAACATAAGCCAGGGTTTCTGAAATAGTAAGCCTGTATTCACCTGCAAGAATATCTGTACAGGAAAATATGAGCAGGAAATAAGCTTTTGTTGTACTCTTATCTAGTTTGATAGTACTGACCCCACCTGGGGATGAGGCATTCTTTGTCAAGCAGCTCTTCCTTCTCAAGAAGGAGAGGGCAGACATCTTATCCTAGACCTGCAAGAGGTGAATGTCTTAATCCGCCCGCCCCCTGAAAATAAAGCTTGGTTTCTCTATTGTAGTGGAAGCAGTTAGCCATCTTGTACAGTCATTGAGTGAGGCAGGGAGAATGCCATAGGAAATATTCTAAATCCGAAGTATTTAGACCTGGTCTTCCTGAAGTGGAGCAGTACAAAGAATTATGTTAGGGAACAAGAGAGAACTAGACAGGCATTGGCAAAGTACTATTTTAGGCACATCCAAAGGTTTGGGCATGCCTAGGAAGAATTTTTCCCTTTGAATAGTTTGCCTTGAAGTTTGTATGTTATCCTGTTGCTAATGATTTTTATAGTGCTGCTTTTACTGATACTTGTTTGTTTTAGTGTAATAATATCAAATCTTTGTACAGTACATGTATATGTGAATGGGGAAAGGAAAATCGAGCCCTCTCCTCTTCATGTCTAGTCCATTTGAAATGTTGTATTTTCTGATCCATCATTCAACTTCCTCTGCAGCCTTAGAGTGGCCCAAGAATCCAATCTATCATCATGGCATATGACATAAATGAGCCTCTCTCTCACCCTTGCCCCACTTTTTTAAGCGTATGCATATTCTAGATGGTACTGCTTAAAACAACAATGAAGACTTCTATGTCTGTCTGGGTTTCCTTTAGGGTTTGTTTTTGTTAGTAAAGTGTTGCTATCATACTGTTTGCAGTGATCAAGTGAGCCATTATAGATCCCCCTCCACTCTACTGAGGGTCCATCACTGCATACTGTGAGACAAGGCTCTTAGTTTATACTTTGCTAGGCCACAAAAGCAGAAGTCCCTATAGGGGTAGAATGACTTCTTTTATAAGCAAATACAATAGTTTGCATTGTAAGGGAAAAGAAGCAAGCTATGCTCCATTTAGCATTTAATGATCCCACAGACCTATCTACTGAAGAAGCAAATGTGTGTGTGTGTGTGTGTGTGTGTGTGTGTGTATGAGAGAGAGTGCATACTTTTTAAAAAGGGCACTGCCTATGTTTAAAATACCCTTTCTTTTACAGTTAGTTTCTTCAGCCACAGAATATGTTGTTTTCATGCATAATTCAGGCTTTTCTACTTTTTAGATAGTTTTCCGGTCTCTAAGAGGAGATGGGATTTGTTTTATTTTTATTTTTCAAAAAGTCAAATGACTTGCTTGTGATTCTGGAAGCCGCCCAGAATGGTGGGGGAAACCCAGCCAAATGGGCGGGGTATAAATAAATAAATAAATAAATAAATAAATAAATAATTCACATGTAGATGTTGAACTGGATCTAGCTTAAGTCATTTGCACCTAAAAATCATTGGGTCATGAATAATTTTTCAGACTGATTTCTGTGAGACCTAAGTGTGACTTAGGTTGGATCCAGCACATTGACCTAATTCAAACATTATTGCCTTAATAAGCTGAGGTATGCAGCCCCTTTGCCCCTCTCTTTGTGGCACTAGCAACCAAACCAGGAAGTCTCTAGAAAACCAGGAAAAGGCCAGGATGTTAACCACCATTTGAAGTTGGTTTAATATCCTGGCATGTTCTGATCCTGGTGATCATTGTTTTCCATTGTGGACAAAAGGAGAAACCATGGTTAATTAGAGACTTCATGGCTTGATGAAAGCATTTACTGAAAGCAGTGTAGGGGCTGTATTCATGGGCAATTGGCTTGTTTATCTCTGCTTATTAAGTTGAAACATGATCAGCCATTTAGTCCACACCTGTCCCACCTTCCTTTGTTTTGGCCAAATCTCTGCTTCTCATTCTCAAGTCCTGTCCATTCTTCCCTTTATATGCTTGCCCATCTTCTCTGACTTATCTGACCAACTATCAGTCCCTTGGCACTGATCTGCTTTGCTTCAAATAGTTGTCCTCTGGATATCATAAGTCTTATTCATCTGTTCTACTGATGCCAAGAAAAGGAATATGCCACCATTTATTAATTATGTGTTTAATATAGTTGTGCAGAGAGCCAATCTATTTATTCATTTCTCCTAAATGCAAAGTGAAAGCGGCTGTACCCTCAACTCAGCTAAACTTTGGTCTCCCTGGGTCTACAATTTAGTATTTCAGTTTATTTTCTATGGATAGACATTTTAATGAAGCGTGAGGGAAGGAGGGTCCCATTTGGGACTGAGTCAGTCTTTCTACCCCACTTCAGAGGGAGGAGAAAAATAATTTTGTAATTCAGATTGTAGGTCCACAGTGAGCTCAATATTCAGGCTAATCTCTTGGGAATTAGCATCCTACTTGATGGGCTAGGTTTCAGAGTTTGATAGGGAGAAAGAAGTTTCACAATGAAATTTTTAAAATGATCTAAAGTGGGAAAATGCTGTGCCTGGTTGAATCCAAAGGAAAGGAATGCAAATCAGCCTCTTAATTGCACAGAGAACAGTGTAATTATCTTGGAAAGGTGTAATATTCCTACATGTGCATAGCTTTAAAGGGAAATGCAGTATGATTTTATTCGTGCATGTTGTTGATTGCACGAAATTAAATGCGACCATTAACAGGTGTGTCAGAAGGAAGTGATCAGAAATGTCCTTTTGTCCCCCACTGCACCCCCATTTTGCACTTCGTTTATGTTTTTTAAAATCTATTTTAAGACACTGTCTGGGATGAAGGGATAGACCACTATGAAGCAGAAAAATAAAACTGCTCCTCCAGCCCTTCTTCATCTTGTCTTTTTTTTAAGTGAGCCTGCTGTGTTTATTTTATCATTAGAAATTTCTCCTTTTTATTTCTTCTTTTGGAAAATTAGCAGCTTCCAAGCTTTAGATCTGAAACATTTGCCAAATTTTGTTAAATTCCCAAAATAGGACCTGCTTAATTATTATGTTTTAGCTTAGGAGTGTGCACTTAATTGAAAACCAAATAATTTAGGTGGGGTAAGTTCAACCTTAACAATGAGCTTCTATTAGTTGGATTTGATTTCATAAGCTTTCCAGTCTATATCTGCCTTTTCCTTCTTCTTAGAGCTAATGTTGTGTCACTAATGAATTCAATGGGCATGAGCAGGAATGGCAATTTTGGATTAATTATCCTTGAGACTGCAGGCAATTTTTGACAAACACTTCAAAATCAGACTTCTCCTTGGCAGATGGTCTTCTTTAAAATGTGTTTGGTATGGTGGGGGAGAGTTCTGTGTTCTGGAGAACATGGCAAGCTGCCAAAATAATTCTCTGCTGGAAAAAGAAGGGCAAAGTGGCTGGGCAATTATTGATAAGAATATGAGGATGAGGGTGAAGGTCAGAGCTAGGTTTCACCCAAAGTAGCATCATACAGCAAACCACTCTGCAGTAGAATCCAGCCTGTTACCATTTCAAATGCTCAGATGAAAGTTTCAAGGGACAGGTCAATGTTTTGGGGTGTTCTTTAGCCACTACAATTGCAACTTCACAGATTAGCTGTGGGTTTTGACAATGAATGTTTTCGGTTTCTACATTTGTTCCATCAGCATCTATTTAGACACATTAATACTGATATGTATTTATTAGCTTATCAGAAGAAATGGAATAGAAATTCTGTGCTCAGAAATCACCAACTTTTCCCAGAGTGCAGTACCAGTGTCTCTATCACAAGTTGAAATGTAATGTAAGAATGAGAATGGCTTCAGATCAAGAATCTGTATTTTCTGGACATTAGTATGATCCATGAGAAATGGAAAGGTATTAGTTTTATTAGGAACAGCTTTTGTATTGTTTAAAAATGAAGACATTCCATTGTATTCCTTAGCCTGGGAAGGTGAGACTGTTGATGTAGAAGACTAAGTAAAAATATAGGAAAACATCTGCAGATTAATATTTCGATCAGTACCATAGGTGCTGACTTCTAGGGACCAAGGCAGTTTTGGTCCCCAAGTGAAAGGAGAGATCAGCCTACATCTACAGACTTTCTGTTGAGTCTGTTGATACCTGATGAAATCTGTGTGGCATGATGATGGAAATCCCCTGAAAAATCCTTAAGAAATAATAACACAGGAAATGGTGCCTGTGAAATAGTGATTACACTCATACTGAGTCAGTAGATAAGGGAGGCAGAAGTTAAACCTAGGAAGAAGTAGTTTTTTTAGTGTGTCACAATTTTCTTGCATACATAGACAAGCCAACAGACTATAGATTTTCCCCCAAATACTGTGATATGTTCCTTTAATCTAGCATACTTTCAAATGGTAACATTTTGCTGTTGATATAGTTATATAATGTTATGATTTGGTTTATTGATTTTTATATCACAACAAAAAATAGTTATCACACACCAAGGTGTACACAACCCACATCAAACTATTGCTGGCCTGTTCCCATATTGTACTATGCCAGGTGTGCAGTACCTGTAGTCTTCCAACTCCCATCAGCCCTAGCTAGCATAGCCAGTGGTCCAGGGTGATGGGAAATGGACATCCAGAGGGCCACAGCTTGGCCACTTCTGCACTGAATCATAGTAGAACTTCCTTTACATTGTTTGCTGTAATGTCTGAATTGAACTAATGTTTTTGATATAAAATCAGGCTGGGTAAAGCGGAGATTCTTTAGAAGTTTGTATTTGTGCTTGGATGAATAATAGACTTCCCCTGTTATTTAACGCCCTGATGGTAGAGCGGTAAAGACAGTTATTCCTGTTGTTGCTAATTTACTGTTGCAGCTGCTTCCTCTTTATACGATTTAATTTTCAGCCCACCAGGGGGCTAATGATCCCCACCTATGCAGATTTCAGAGAAAGCTGTTCTTTTCCATGTGAATATTGTTTTCATTCCTATTCATGGTGACTATTTCTTTACACTCATCTGGCACCAGCAAGGCAGCATTCCAGAAGCCCTCTTCACAGGTCAAAAATATGGGACCATTTGACTGGGAAATTTATAATGAAGATTACTCTTCATTTTTAAAGCCTGCACATTGTTTTGATGAACACTTGCAACTGGAAAATAGTAGTTAATGTCCTGTTTATGTGAATTGCTTTATGAAAGATTTTTGTACTGTTTGTTTAACTGGTGTTTGATGTATGTGCTTCCTTTCATATAGTTTATGTGACAACATTATTGATTAAAATGGAAAGTGAGATTTTCCATTGATTAAAATGGAAAGAGGGAAAGCATATGGACTGACATGCCAGGGTTTGGACACTCTTTCCTATCTTTCCTATAGTTTATGAAACCAGGAACAAGAGTCAGACGTCTCACAGTCAGGGTTCTACATCATACAGTGTGCCTTTGCACACAGAGAGAACTCCCCACTGCAGACATTAAGGGTGCAGTCCTAACCCTAAATCTACTGGAATGAATGAGTTATGATGTGATGGGTCCCCAGCTCCGCCCGCATTTTCTCAGCTCAGCTGGGCTATGCTGGTATAAGCCCCCAACTCTAGCTCAGCCAGAGAGACACTGGTGTAACTCAGTCATCCCACTCAGCTGAGACTGGCAGAATGACGCTGGCATAAACCCTGAAAATGAGCATAGTGGGGCAGGACTTAAGACTGGAACCTAACTCCAAATCAGCTCAGTCATGTAACCTAGCAACATGGCAGAATGCACTCTGGCAAAAAGGGTCAAACTATTTTAAAGGCTTGTCTTCCCTCTGCCAGGCTTAGGATGGCTCAGCCAACAGTAGACTTGCTCCTAGACAGAGTTTGGATATGGCATACTTTATGCCGGTTTAATTTAAGATGGTGTAAATTATTCTGGGTTTCCATACTTAGGATTTCTTCCTAAATAACACGGTGGCCTCAATGGGGGCCTTTTTTTCACCGCTCATTTTATGTGGTGGTTTACAGAGTTTTATAACTAAAATAAGCTTGCTGTCTAACAATCATTAGATGTAATGATTAGGGAAGATGTAATTAACTTATGTTCAAGAATCATATTCTTTTAAGCAGCAAGTAAAATACAGTGAAACCTCGGTTTACGCTTACCTCTATTTATGAACACCTCCGTTTACGAACTCCGCGGACCCGGAAGTGTTTACATCCGGGTTCCGCGGCGCTCAGATGCGCAGAAGCGATCTGTGCAGCTCACGCATGCGCAGAAGCGCTCTATCGGCGCTTCGTGCACAGTCAGAAGCGTGCCTTCGGCGAGCAAACGCCTCCGCGGAACGGATTGCGTTCACAAACCAAGGTACCCCTGTAATATGATTTCCTGCAGCCTCAGTCATACATGAGCGGGTTGAAGAAGCATTTTCCTGAAGTGATTATTTCTCTATATCACACTGAGTGGTGGTTGTTGTTTTTAAAGTGGTCAAGTTTTGTATAGCCTTGTAAATACCATGTAAAGGTTTTGGTTTGTAACAGTTGCTTCCCTATAAGGGATGATCAGTATAGTCAGCAGTTTGGCCTGTTTGAGACTTAGCTACTTTGCCTTTTACAGGCTGTTAACTAGGCAGTTAGTCAGCTGACTGTTAGAAGTTTGACCAGCACTATATAGTACTTGCTCATGGTTTAATAAGGCAGAAAGTCTTAGTGATGGAAGTGCAATCTTACTCCTGTCTGAGTTGCATTAAAAAGGCGTCTCACATTAGTCACTGGCTGTGAATGTTAATCACTCCAAAGCAATAATTTACTGCATTGTTGTAGCACTCTGATGCTCATAAAATGAACTCAGTAATCCACTACTACCCAAGGGATATGCCTCTCTTTCTTTGCAATTGAATAACCAGACTGGCAGCATAAAAGTTTAGTTTATGAAATAATGCATTAAAAAGAGTGAGCAGCTGTATGATAAAATAACAAGCTCAAAAGCAGATTTGTTAATTACCTTGCTCTTTCTCTTATTGACAGAAGGGGTATGTGAGATATGGCTGACCAGTGAAGACACAGGGGCTTATGGAAGAGACATTGGCACAGACCTCCCTACTCTCCTATGGAAGCTGGTTGAAGTGATCCCTGAGGGAGCAATGCTGAGACTTGGCATGACGAACCCTCCCTATATTTTAGAGCATCTGGAGGTAACTTTCAAAAGAGGAATCACTGTGGTGACTGAACAAGCTGATTTTGCATCCTGTGTGAAATAAAGCCTTACAGCGACGAATATTATCTGTAGCCAAAACTGGGGTTATGTCATGACTAAATTTACTTCATTAAACCCAAGGCAGGATAAAATCAGGAGTCAATTTGTCTAGTGTAAATGCATAGAAATTGAATTGCAAATGTGCAACTTTTAAATTTGGTCCCCTATGGAAGTAGCCGTTCACCAGCAAATTATCAAGCAATATATACTAGGCCTACATGAAAGATAAAATACATTTTATAATCAAACTTTGACTCACACACTCCTTGCTTTGTAGAGGTAGCATTTTTGCCCTGTACTAGCAGATCAAAGCTATTTCTCCCATTTGTTTTTTTTAAAAGAATTAGAACTAAGCATCCAGGATTAGATTCCTTGGTTAAGATCTATACTCTGCAGTTCTGAATAGTCTACAGTTATTGTGAACTATTCATTGGGACTTACAAGGCATGTAGTAACCAGCGCTAATGTTGATTTTGTATGAGTCATCATAAACAAGAACATACCTTAGAATATTTTGCTTTTGCTTTATCTATGCTATTTTAACTCCTCCCCCCAAAAAAAAATTTACTAAGGGTTTTTGTGTGGGTGTGTTACTTGGAGGTTCCAATACACCCCAGGTAGTGTGGTTGCTGACCTTGAGCCAGACATCTTGGAGAGTGAAGTCAAATGGGCCTTAGAAAGCACTGCTAATAACAAGGCCAGTGGAAGTGATGATATTCCAGCTGAACTATTTAAAATTTTAAAAGATGATGCTGTTAAGGTGCTACACCCAATATGCCAGCAAGTTTGGAAAACTCAGCAATGGCCAGAGGATTGGAGAAGATCAGTCTACATCCCAATTCCAAAGAAGGGCAGTGCCAAAGAATGCTCCAACTACCGCACAATTGCGCTCATTTCACACGCTAGCAAGGTTATGCTTAAAATTCTACAAGGCAGGCTTAGGCAGTATGTGGACCGAGAACTCCCAGAAGTGCAAGCTGGATTTCGAAAGGGCAGAGGAACCAGAGACCAAATAGCAAACATGCGCTGGATTATGGAGAAAGCTAGAGAGTTCCAGAAAAACGTCTACTTCTGCTTCATTGACTATGCAAAAGCCTTTGACTGTGTCGACCACAGCAAACTATGGCAAGTTCTTAAAGAAATGGGAGTGCCTGATCACCTCATCTGTCTCCTGAGAAATCTCTATGTGGGACAAGAAGCTACAGTTAGAACTGGATATGGAACAACGGATTGGTTCAAAATTGGGAAAGGAGTACGACAAGGTTGTATATTGTCTCCCTGCTTATTTAACTTATATGCAGAATTCATCATGCGAAAGGCTGGACTAGATGAATCCCAAGCCGGAATTAAGATTGCCGGAAGAAATATCAACAACCTCAGATATGCAGATGACACAACCTTGATGGCAGAAAGCGAGGAGGAATTAAAGAACCTTTTAATGAGGGTGAAAGAGGAGAGCGCAAAATATGGTCTGAAGCTCAACATCAAAAAAACCAAGATCATGGCCACCGGTCCCATCACCTCCTGGCAAATAGAAGGGGAAGAAATGGAGGCAGTGAGAGATTTTACTTTCTTGGGCTCCTTGATCACTGCAGATGGTGACAGCAGTCACGAAATTAAAAGACGCCTGCTTCTTGGGAGAAAAGCAATGACAAACCTAGACAGCATCTTAAAAAGCAGAGACATCACCTTGCCGACAAAGGTCCGTATAGTTAAAGCTATGGTTTTCCCAGTAGTGATGTATGGAAGTGAGAGCTGGACCATAAAGAAGGCTGATTGCAGAAGAATTGATGCTTTTGAATTATGGTGCTGGAGGAAACTCTTGAGAGTCCCATGGACTGCTAGAAGATCAAACGTATCCATTCTTAAGGAAATCAGCCCTGAGTGCTCCCTGGAAGGACAGATCGTGAAGCTGAGGCTCCAGTACTTTGGCCACCTCATGAGAAGAGAAGAATCCTTGGAAAAGACCCTGATGTTGGGAAAGATTGAGGGCACTAGGAGAAGGGGACGACAGAGGACAAGATGGTTGGACAGTGTTCTCGAAGCTACGAACATGAGTTTGACCAAACTGCGGGAGGCAGTGGAAGACAGGAGTGCCTGGCGTGCTATGGTCCATGGGGTCACGAAGAGTCGGACACGACTAAACGACTAAACAACAACAACATCAGAATTAGTTAGCATAATTTAATTCTGTGTCATACAGTAGCAGCACCATATGTGGACTTTAGCTCTTTGTTCTTCGACCTTTAGATCTCAAGGAATTTTTTTAAAAGGTTTATGAGGCCTTTTTTGGCACTTTTATAAATATAGTGAAATATTTGGTTTGGAGTTCGTACAGATAATGCCGTATTTATTTTATTTTTACTATTTGGGGATTTCTCTACTGTCTTTAACCAAGCAGTCACAGGACAGCTTGCAAATTTAAAATGCCTTAAATACATATTATAAAACATAATTAAAACAGCAAACTGAAGACAGGTGTGCCTGGCGTGCTCTGGTCTATGGGGTCACGAAGAGTTGGACATGACTAAACAACAACAAATCAGCAAACTACAAAAACAATTAAATAATGAAAACAGAGAGAGAGAAATAAAAGTAGGGTGGAGTACAAAGCATCTTGATTTTTTTTAACATAGTGCCAAAAGTCCAAACAGCATTGATTGATTGATTGTTGTTCCTTACTGCCATGTGATTTAGTCTGTCTATTTTCTTCCAGTCTGGGGAGTAGTGCTTGCAAGTTGAGCTAGTGATCACAGATGCGTTCCCCATCTGGCCTTTAGGGCCAGTTGAAATTATAAATTCCTCAGCAGTGTGCATTGTGTGCAGGATTAGAGGGAGGAAGAGTTGGATGGGTGGTGACTACTTCTGAAATCATCTTCCTTAACCAGAACAACTTTTGCTTTTGTTTCAAGTAGTGGTGATAAGAAAGAGGCAAATATATAAAGCAATGGTATGAATTCTTGACATTAATTGCATGCCGTGATGATAGGGTCCAAAATAACTAATAGCAGACTTCTGGCTCAGAAAGGAAGTTGTAACAGTCTGCCTTCATGGATGATGATCTCAAAAAAAAAAATATCGAATTCTTTTGTCTTATCAGATTATGGACAGAATTTGTACAATAGTATGCTTTTATTAAATAACATTGTCAAAGGAGCTCATACTTTCACAGAATTTTGTGTTGCAAGTGGGTTAAGGGCAACTTCAATAATGGTTTTCTGCAGAGAAAACCCAACCTGTGTCACAAGCATGTGCCCACCCCTTTCCATGAGGAAAATGTAAACTAGAAGTGGGCTGTATGGTATTTGTTTTAATGCACTACATCCTAATACAGGCAAAGCTCAGTTGTCAAACGGCTCCATTTTCAAACGTTTCAGCTCCCGAACACCGAAAACCCCGAAGTAAATGCTCCGTTTTTCAAACATTTTTCGGAAGCCGAATGTCCAGCTTTGCAACCAATCAGAAGCTGTGCCTCAGTTGTCAAATGTTTCGGAAGCTGAGCAGGCTTCCAGAACGGATAACGTTTGACAACCAAGGTTTGACTGTAAAAGCCTCCCCTATACAGCCTGGTTTAGTTGTTGTTTTGTCCCCATAGTGGTAAAACATAAGATTGTATCCATCATGTGTTGAGTTTCCTTTCTGGAAAGCAACATGTTAACAGGATCATACTTCTTTGTCATTTATATTTTAGATTCACCTACTTCTTTAAAGTCATCTACTTCTAGATGACACTACTTCTGGGTGTAAATATTGCATTTCACAGTTTGCTTCCGACAGCACGCAGAGAGATAATGCCAGTTCTTTCTTCAGATCTTGCCAATGAAGAATTTGAGTAGGAAACTCCCTGTATTTTTAAAGTTTATCTCACTCTGTTTTGCTTTGAACTCTTAATATGGAGACAAACTTGCTCAGAACAAGTAATCTGCCTGGAATTGCCCAAAACAGTTTTCTTCGGAATTAAAGCTACCAGGAACTGAGTTTGTTGTATCAAAGAGAACCTGTAGACTGCATAGCTTGAGCTTTTACTGAGTGAGTGTTCAGTTTGCATAGCATTTTGCTAATTCATTTACGGAAGGCTGAACATGTTTACAAAGTTCAGAAAATGTGATTTAGACCACTTTGATTTTATCAGAGAATCCCCATTAGAACAAAGTAAGCCCTGCAGAACCTGAGGTGTTGCATCAAAGCAGAATGCTTTTCAAGACCTCGAATTCTTTGCGAAGTATTGAAGAAGAGCTTTCCTATATCTGAGCTGTTAAATAGCTCAGTCTAAGGTCTTGGAAGAAATCCTCAAGGCAAAGCTTAGCTCAGATTGCAGGATACAATAGGCAGCTTATTCCTATTGTATAGCTACAACATGGAGTATTTTAATTTTTTTCTTTTTAGCATGATTTAGTTTTATGAACTGAAGAAAAGTCGGCATGATTTTCATGGCTTTACATTTCATCCAGGTCAGTTAATGGACATATGGTACTTGAAGGCAGGGCTAGAACCTAAATTTCTTGGGTCTACTAAATAAAAGCTTTGTTCTCTAAAAATTGCCTGCAGCTACCTTGGTAAGAATCCTTCCACAGCTCTTGTTAACATGTATCTCCATCATTTCCTGTTGCTTCACATCAATGTTTGCCACTCACATTCATTCAAGAACAGCTGGTACACTTCATTTGTTCTCAGAAATGATCTTGAGAGTTCGCATCAATGGCCAACATTGGTGAAAACCAAGGCTATTAGAACCAGCAATGGAGAACCGACAGAGAGCAACGTGGCTACATTTAGGAAAAATAAAGTGGCAACTTAAAAAAAAAAAACGGTATCCACTGTGTTTCTTTTGCCTTCCACCTTGATTGTCTGCAGCTTTCTGACTTGATGAGCAGTGTAATAAGTGCTTCTGGAGCACTGCAGTGACATCATCTCCATCAGGAGCTGGAGGAGGGTTTTTCCAGCTGAGAGATGAGAGTAGGTACAGAGAAATCATCTCCACTAATCTGCAGATCAGAGGGCTCTTTCCACTGAGCTGTGGGAGAGACCATGTGAAGATTGTCTCCCTTCATTATATAGAGGCTACATTGTCAGGATCAGAATTAGTGAGCCAAAGTTTGCCAGAATTTGAACACTGGGCTTGTATATGAGTTTCTTCTATGGGTTTTTTTCTGAGTTGAAGTTTTGGTTATTCTGGTGTATGTGTGCTTTTAAGGCCCATGTTTGTCAGTGTAAGTAGCAAGTAAACTAAAGCAGTGAAATTATGCCGTTGATAAATCTGGCTCTAAATGCTGCTTGCTTTGCTGTTGCTTCAGAAATCAGTTGACATGAGCCTTTTAAAACATTTTCACAATTTTCCTGTCTGTACTGCACCTTGTGTTTTAGTGTGAAGGTATATAGGTAAATTTAAAGGCCGCTCACACCTGCTAGTGCCATTTAAATGCTTAATTTCACAAGATGAGATGAGATGCATAGCCTTCCATGTTACCTGTCAAACTGAGTCTAGTTCGAACTCCACCACATGCCATCTGTGGATTTTATCGTCATTATTAATTCAGGGTGTTTCAGTGATACACCAGCCATAGAGCCAAGTCCTATATGGTGCTTCCCCCTCCCCTTCCTTTGAATGCCCACAAAATGCCAATGGTACAGCAAGTTACAATAGCATTTCTTTGCTCTTTCACTTCTCTGGACATGCTCTGACACAACACCTGAAAATGTATTGTTGTACAACCACTAATTTTCTCCTCCTTCCCTCTTCTCTCTCTCTCTCTCTCTCTCTCTCTCTCTCTCTCTCTCTCTTTATAACACAATAAATACTTCAATATAATATTCTACACTGTGAAGCTGTTTAGAAGATGTGAAATGTATTTAGCGAGTGATGGAAATATATTTCCCAGTGTTAACAGAATTTGCCACCTTTGAGAAATGTGTTGAGTTGATTTCATCACAATTGTATTATTTCTGTGCTATAAGTTAACCATTCCTTGGTGTTGTTTAGCAAGCCCTATAGTCTTTCCTGATTTTCATCTTAGCCATGTTCATGAAGCTACCATGTTTGGAAACACCCCAAAACACAGCCCTTTCTAGACAGTACCATTTCAGGCAACAAGTGGAGGAACTCCATGCTTGAATTCTCCCTCGTAAAAAAACAAACCTTGCTTCCCTTGGATAATTCACATGACAGTAGAGCTGAAATCTTACCTGAGACATGCTACTTTCCTACATTAAGAGAGGCAGGCCTTGATGGAGTCTCACATCTTAACAAACACAATATGAAAGGAAAAGGGAGTGGGGTGGAAAAAGGGAAGCCAAGAACAGAGCAGGTTCTCTTTTACTGACTGATGGATGGGGCCATAGTCCTATCATTCCACCTATTTCTTGGCCATTGTACCCAGTCACTGTATTCTCCTGTCATTTCACCCACCCACCCCCATTCTCTGTGGTGCCTTCCCCTTTCCACACCATCTTGCACCCCTGCCAGTCCCAATGATGATGCTCCCCTGTGTTCTCCCAGAGTCACTTCATTTGATCTGTGACCAGCAATAGGATTTCTTTCCAAATGGAGGTTGCTGTTGCACCCATTATTTCCAATGGGAATTCAGTGGCATTAATTTCAGCATGTAAGAAAATTCTTATTAAATTTTTATGCAGTGCCAGCTTTATTGTTGCTGAAAGATCAAGGCATAGTGTGTATGCATGGCAGCTTAGTTGTAAGTGAACACATATCTAAGACTGTCAGCCTCTTGATTGCTTTCATGGTGGGCAAGTTAAGGGTGGTGCTTAATTTACAATTCCAATGCTTTTTGGAGCAGAAGTGAATTTGTAGATTCTTTGAACTCTTTTCTTAGATTGCAAGGTTGTTGTTTTTAATCATACAATTGTTTAGCATGGTACAGATTCAGGTTTTGCATGAGCAGAATCTTGCTTGTACAGCGAACGGGGGGTGGGGTCCTATCCCCTCTTCCCTATTACAGTTCCCAACAACCCCTGAGAGTTAGGGAACTCTCCAGCACAATGTGAGATGTGGTACTGATGGTGGCGGGGAATGAACAGCAGTAGAACCATAGAACAGTAGAGTTGGAAGGGACCACGAGTGTCATCTAGTCCAACCTTGTGCAATGCGTGGGTCTTGAACCCACAATCCTGAGTTTATGAGTCTCATGCTCTACCAACTGAACTATCCCAGTAGGGCTTAGGCAGTTTGCACAAGCAGAGTACCACATCCCATGCCATTCAAGAGAGTTCCTCAGTGCTCTGGTACAGCTTTGTGAGTGTGTAGTTGATTGGGTGAGAAGTGGGGCCAGAAAAGCCCCGCTGCATGAGTAGAGTCCCACTTATGCAACCCTGATTCAACCCTAGCATTTCTTTCTGTCTTTTCAACTAAAATTGGATCCCAAAGCAGCCTACAGCAATTAAAATCCATCACAAATGTTCTCTTTAATTCCTATTATTCCATGAGAGATAGTGGGGGGGGGGATATATTTGAATGCAGACTTTTCCACTCGTAAATCTTGTGCTCGGTGTCAAGTCCTCTGTCAGTCACTTATAAATGCCATCTGCCTGTGGCAAATCTTTGGAGCTAAGGCTAATTTTGTTCATGGATTAGCAGCAGGAGGATGATCAACATTAATTGAGTCTGTAGATTTTTGGTAGCAAATGTAAGTATCACTGAAAAATACAGTTTTACAAAGAATAAAATTATCTACTTTCACGAAGAAGAAGAAGAAGAAGAAGAAGAAGAAGAAGAAGAAGAAGAAGAAGAAGAAGAAGAAGAAGAAGAAGAAGAAGAAGATCATCTTTATAATTGCTATTGGCTCAGGACACCAGGGCCAAAAGATAATGCTATTAACACAGAGCAAATGTATACCTTACATAATTAACTGTCGACAGTTTTTCTTTTAATATTTGTATATTCATTAATAACCAAATGAGATATCAGTATATGAGGTATTTATATTCTGATGGCTAATTAAAGTTCTATCAGCCACCACCTCTGCTGTTACAAATCTGTCATTTGACTTGAATGCATAAAATCTTTTGTGTTCCTTGACAGATGACCTGACACATTTTTCTGCTTTACAACATCATCTGAATAATCTGCAGTAATGCAATTTGATTCATTAGTATCAGGGTTTTGTTTTTTAATTTTTGTTTTTTGAAATTTTGTATATAATTCTTAAATGAGAGTATGAGGGGGAAAAGAAGCTTAATAAGAACATATCCCAGAAAACATCATAAAATTACGTGGAAACGTGTTGCTATCTGTAGCTTTTTTGGCTTTTTACATTACATTACATTAAATTAAATTACTTGTGTAAGAACAAGATAGTAAATGTATCAGTTACTTTTCTTTGACTTTAGGATGCATCTAGTGTGGTGATGTAAAAACAAATGAGATTACATGGAAGGAGGAAGAAGAGTTATTTTTCCAGATTAATTTTTTTAGAGCAGTTAAACTTTTTGCAGCACGGTTTGTTTGTTTTTTAATGTATCAACCCCAGCAAGTCATATAGTAAAATAATGCTACAATATTTGTGTGTGGTGGTTCACTTGACACCTCCAATCTCTGAAAAGACCAATAAAAAAAACAAATTGGGAACCCCCCAGCTTTAGATGTTTGTTCTGTGCCAGGTTTTATAACCTGCTTATTGTAATAAAGCTAGGACTAATTTTATGACGAAGGATATAGGTGAGAGGGAGAGGAGTTTCACTACACTCATGGAAGCTGTTCTGCTCGCCCAGTGACGTGGTTGGCTCTAACTCTCTGTGTCCTAAACCATCTTCCGTGGCTTCATTTGTTAACACCTTGTATTGTATTGTATTGAACATACTACGTAGATGAAGGAAAAATCTCCCTGTTGGCTGTGCCTCATAAGTCCTTATGTGTTTCAACTTTCCATTTGCTGGTTAGCATCCAGTGTTGTGTTAGCAACTTCTGAGGGCTTGGGTGATGCCCAGTGATTTGGAAACTTCCTTCAAATTCAACAATGGTTTGTCATGATATAACCCGTCTGCCCGAGAAATGCAAGTTCAAAGGCCTCTTGTGTACATAAAAATAGTTGTGGGGATCCTGGTCATGATATATGTCATTCAAAATAAGTTATGTTATGAGGTGGTGGAGAAATGCAAATAAGCAAATAATGCATGTTTTGACCTTGCCTCAATTGGCTTATGGACTTACAGAAGCACTGAAATTTTGAGATGTTATCTGCTAGGGAAGTAGAAAGGAGAATATTTCCAGGCATCAGGAAAAATAACTGAGTAGTAAAAAAAAAATTGAACCACCCAATTTAGTACAAGTTTGAAATTGGGATTTTTATTTTGTATTTTACTAAATTCCCAGGACAAATCTAACTTCATATCATCAGACAGCAAATCAAATTATGGCTCCAATAGAATGAAGAGATAGCCATGTTCTTTACCTAGGCCTCAGTTTCGGTAAGGGGAAATTTCCAGCAGGAAATTATGAAAACAGAAGTAACAGAATTGGAGGAGGGCTAGTCCACACACATGTGTATACTTAACGACTGTGTTAATCAAGTGTTGACTTGTAGGGCGGGGGAATGGGCCTTTACAATGAAGCACCTCGAAACTTCCACATTCCTATACTCCACCTCAGACATGATGCTTTTCAGTAAATTTGTTTCACATATTCATTGGTGATCCATTGCAGGCGCATGTGATTTCATCATAAATAAAATGTTGAATACTCCAGTGCATGCTCACATGAATGTGTGTTGTAATGCTGGTTAATATTAAATTCTGTAAGCAGGTGATGAATGGAAGCAATGCTGTGCCTAGCAGGATGTGGTAAAAATGTTATTGTTTTCATTTTTAATCTTCTAGGAAATGGCAAAAATTCTCAACCATCCAAGAGTCTATGCATTTCTTCATGTACCAGTTCAAAGTGCCTCTGATAGCGTACTCATGGACATGAAGAGGGAATACTGTCTGGCGGACTTCAAAAGGGTAGTGGATTTCCTTAAAGAAAAGTAAGTCTAATGCATAATAAAAAAATCAAAAGCTTCCCCCCCCCTGGTTTTCAGCAGTTAACCTGCAACATCACAATTAAGGTAGAAAAGAAAATAATCCTTCTGTATCTTCAGAATTCGTCTGTGCCAACAGTTGCTTTGATGTGGGCTTCTAATCTATTTCAAGTTACGCCCAAATAACTATATATAGATTTTTTGGAATGTATTTCATTGAAATCTTTTTTAATGTATCTTTTCAGGATAGTTGACACTGAGTGCAAAAAAACTGCAAGCTGCAATAACATAACAGGATAATACTCTCTAAAGTTGCTTTTATATTTACTGTATTATGGGATAGGATGGCTTTTGTGTGTTAATCCAAGGAATTTACTTTAGCAAATTATTACAATTTATGGCTCTAGTTCTGAATCCTTTTCCATAATGGCATGAATTATTTTGACAACAGTAGAAGTCTATTTGAAAATGTTTTCCATTGGCTCTAACAAACAGAATCCTGTTCCTATCTAAGAAATATTTACAGCAACATGAAATGAGCAATTCAATTATTGAGAACTGTGAACAGACTATTTACTGAAAATTGTACTGATTGTCCTTTTATGGAATGTCTGGCTTACAATTGTTTTAGGCTACTTTCCTATCTGGAAGTATACACTATTAACAATGAGAATTCCAAGCAGATCTGTATAGAATAGTGCTATTGACTATATCTGTGTACCTCTCTTTTTTCTGAAGAAGTCACTGAACGAGTTAGCATTGTTGTATGAAAAGAGTTGAAAATGTTTGTAGGGATCTAAATTATTTCTCAGCTTTCAAGATGTATAATGCAGCAGATTTTGGAGAAGGAAGTAGCTATCTTTGCCAAAAATCATACTACTGTTAAAAAGAGACAGAGATCATGCTCTAGGAACTTTAATAGTTGCATTTTCCCAATGACTACTCATAGTTTTATCACTCATAGTGATAAAAGTAGGATTGTTGTAAATTGTTTCTCTAGGAGCAGGAACAATATGGTCTGGGCAAGAATGGTCTGCTGTAATTAATATGTAATCGCTCAAACCTTGATAGGGTGGGATGGTAGACTAGGTGGGGAAACCTAGATACCTGTTGTCCTAAGCTCTTCAGAGTTAGCAATGGAATAGAAATAAAGTAAATATGCATTTTTTATTTTAAACCATTTTCCATCAAAGCATATACTTGTGTTAATACATTCTAATTCACACATGACATAAAAATACATTCTAAAACCTAGAATTGGCTAGGGCGATGCTTTCACCTTTGAACTAAAAGGGAGTCAAAGATGTGCTAAAGGACGAAAATGGAGATTGCAGAAAAGATGAATGAATAGATTTTAATATTCTCCAAACCGTATGTAAAAATGGCTTTGAACACTTTCAGTTGCAGTGATATTTGTAAAACTCTTAATTTCTGCACCAATAATTAACCAGAACCACGTTTTCTCTAATGACACTTAAAACTGAGCATATTGATCCCAGGTACAGTGGTGCCTCGACTTACGAATTTAATCCATTCCGAAGGTACCTTTGTAGGTCGAAAAATTCATAAGTCGAAAAGCGCCATTGGAAATGTGATTTCCCATAGGAATGCATTGGAAACAGAAAAATTCGTAAGTCGAAGGAACCCCATCTAAAAATTCGGAAGTCGAAAAAACCCTATCTAAAACCGTTGCGGTTTCCATTCGGATGTCGAGAAATTCGTAAGCGTGCTGCATTTGCCCCATTCATAAGTCAAACAATTCGGTTGTCAAATCGTTCATAAGTCGAGGTACCACTGTACTTCAAATTCAGGACTCCGCTTAAGGCTTCATGCAAGCAACTGAATTTAGCCCATTTTTCTTTACCTATAGATTCTGAAGCAGAAAAAAAACCTTCCTAAGGTAACTACTCCAATGTGGGCTGTGGAACTCTACCATGTGATTACACATAGCAAATGACCAGGAGTGATACTAAAGCTTGTTTTATTACATCACTTCTAAAAAATTTTTTATTCGTTGTTAGATTGATTGGGACAGTTATTTTATTTATTGCCACTATAATTTTACAGTATGATTGGCAATATTGTATTTTCTTCAAACAAAGGATCAAAGTATGCATTATTTTTAATTTATACTGCTTTGTATGGAACTGCATATATTCAAAGATTAAAGCTGACTCATTAATCTTTGGAGTGTTGAAAGTTGGCAGCTATTGTTATAATAGCATCTTGCTGTCAAATAACCCAGTAAAGCAGCTGAACACATGCAGACATTGACTTATATAGAAATGTATTCAATTGAGCAGTCATAGCACAAAATATGCATATAATTATTTAATATCCAAATTTGACAGCTGGTTATTGAGTATATATCAGTCCAACTTAAGGAATTCTCCATTAGCTTTTTTTTAATGATAAAAGTTTGAAATCCAAGCTTTTTTAACATATTTTATTAAAATTGTATTAAAATTCTACCTCTTCATGTAGTGGAACCAGTAACTAAGAGTTGCCAGACAGCATAAGAAAATATTTCCAACATATAGTCTAGGTCTGCTGGGAGCAGGGGCACATTTTGGATATTTGAAGCTGGTCACATCTGTAGAACTCATTTCTCTTTGCTACTGTATATAGGGAGGTCTTTATTTGTAGTGTCTCATCTCCTAGAGGCAGCCAACTATGACCTTCCTGTATAGCTATTCCCATATAGACATCTCATCACAGACATGGCAAAAGCAAAACATTACATCAGGCGCCTGCAGTTTCTAGCACTAATATGCTGTATTAATAGAATATCTATGGGTCTGTTCAGTAGTCCCACCATTTTTTCTTCTTCCTCCACCTGGTTGTAATGATGAAATTCAAAAACCTAGCTGCAAACATACACATGAGTCATGACCAAGAGCTGATGTTGGGCATTGTGGCACTGAACATAACACCAGAGAAACAGGAGAAGCTGCCACAGTACATCTAAATTCCATGTTCCCATTTCTCTAAAAACAAATAATTTGTATGAAATATTTGTGAATGCGGTGGAGTGAAAATGCTTTGGGGGACTGATCATTTGCTCATTCCTGCATATGATATCTGGTAAAGTAAAGGTAAAGGGACCCCTGACCATTAGGTCCAGTCGTGACCGACTCTGGGGTTGCGCGCTCATCTCGCATTATTGGCCGAGGGAGCCGGCGTATAGCTTCCAGGTCATGTGGCCAGCATGACAAAGCCGCTTCTGGCAAACCAGAGCAGCACATGGAAACGCAGTTTACCTTCCCGCTGTAGCGGTTCCTATTTATCTACTTGCATTTTGACGTGCTTTCGAACTGCTAGGTTGGCAGGAGCTGGGACCAAGCAACGGGAGCTCACCCCGTCACAGGGATTCGAACCGCCGACCTTCTGATCAGCAAGCCCTAGGCTCAGTGATTTAACCACAGCGCCACCTGGGTCCCTATGATATCTGGTAACATCAGTTAAAAAAATATCCTAGATCTGAATGTCACTTTTTGTATTCACTTCACTGACATAAATCAGTTTAAGCAACTTAAGAATGGCATTGAAAATATTATATTTTTAACTGATTCTAATTACTTTGTTAGCTCTCAGAGTTTCAACATTATAGTTGACTGCTCTTGTGTTGATCAACTAGGCCTTTTAATAATGATGATACAGCTATTCATTTTGGAGCTGGATAGTGCTCCTGGCCATACTTCTGCTTCTTTACATGGTTCTGTACAAACGTCCAATCACTTTTTAATTTAATGTGTAAGTATTTTGCCCATTTAGCAGGGGGCCCAACCCCATCCAGAACAGATTCCATCAGTCTGACAGGTGAACAACTGGCCAGCAGCACTTCTTTCTTTCTTTTCTTTTTTTATTAAAGGTTTTCTTGGTTTACAAAGATATGTGCAATGTCTCTCATAACATTTTTACGAATCAGTTTCATTTGTTGAGACATTGGGAAGAAAGGGGGGAAAGAGGTAGATGGGGGTCAGGTGACGATGTTTCTATTTTGCTTAATATATGTGGGGGGGGTTGTCAGCGTCGCTTGTGTAGGTTCTCTGCTGTTCGCTTGTGTTCCTTTGATGGTCAGAGATGTTTGGGTTGGCCTAGGATATGGTTGTTCATTTGTGGTTGACTGTGGTGGTCTTTGTTTCGTGTGTGAGTGGGGTGGGTGGGTGTTTTGGATCAGGTTAGCCATATTGATTTGTATGCTGTTGGTGGATTTTTGTCATTGTCTTGTTGGGCTGTGTATGTGATAAAGGGGAACCATACCGGGGTGAAGCCGTCTTCTTCAATTTGTCCTCGTGTCAGTTTCAGCTTATTGGTTAATTTTTCTACTAAGGCTGTTTCCCATACTGTTTGGTACCATTGGTCCATGCTTATTTCTGACAGGTCTCTCCAGTGTCTGGTTACGGTGTTTCTGGTTGCTGAGAGTAAGTGGGTTATGAGTTCTTTGTGATGCAGGTGGGCATTATTGTATTGGAAGATGTTTAGCAAGGTCAATTTTGGGGTTATTTCTAATATTTGCTTGGTTATTTTACATATTTCTCTTATGGTTGTTGTCCAGAATAGTTGGGTTTGGGGGCACTCCCACCACATGTGGAAATATGTGCCTGTTGAGGTGCACCCTCTCCAGCATTTTGTTGAGGTTCCTGGGCGTATTAGCGCTAGTTTTCTTGGTGTTAGGTACCAGCTGTAGGTGAGTTTCAGAGTGAGTTCTTTCCTTTTTGTTGATATGGATTTAAAGCGGGGTTTAGACCACATTCTGGTCCATTGAGTGGGGTTAATCTCGTAGCCTATGTCATCTTCCCATTGTCTTTTGATTGTGTCTAGGGGATTCATGGGATTTTGGAGTAGTATTTTATATATTGCAGATACCATCCCTTTGTCGTCAGGAGAAGGTTTTTCAAGGTTGTCAGAAGATTTTACAGCAGCACTTCTTTCTTACCTGAACTGACACAGCAGCATAGTGCCCCCAGCTTCTAGCCCAGGCAGCCTATATAGGAATATACCATATTTGCTTATATTGAAGCACCCATGTCATCTTTGAATTCCACAACATAGCTTAAAATATCAACAGGAACCCCAGATATGGCAATGTGAAAACTCCCCAAGGACACTCAGACATCCTTCTGGGATGGGCCATTCTAATAGGTCTCCAGTGCCTGCACTCTTTACTCAACTGCCCCCTTGTTCCTAGACCACCATCTCCTTCAACCTACTGGGACAGAGAAACCTGCAACCAAGTGTCCAAGATGGAAACAACACAACATCCTCCCATCTCAGGCTCTTTGTTCCGCAACAAGAGAAGGGGATGGCAGCAACAGAGTAGCTAGCCAGTGACTGCAGTACGTATTTGAGTTCTTGATTATGCTACTGCCACATACGTATTTTAAAAAGAGCTTAAAACCTCTTTCACCTACGTTTGTTCTCCCATAATGGATTTATTTGTGGACATCCCATAAACAAACTCATGTCTTCGTTTCCCCAGAATGGTTCTCTTATGCTAAGCTGCCTCTAGCAAAACAGACATTAGGCTTCCCATTGAATAAAATTAAAGCATTTATTGTATTTTCATCATTCTGGCACTGAGCATTTTGGTAATTTATTACATTTTAAATATTTTCACAATGTGTAGAAGTTGGAAGCTGCCCCACTTTCTGCAAAGAAGGATGAAATACACTCTTAATGAATTAATATATAACGCACCATCAATTGAAATTTAGATAGTAACAAATAATCATGCAAGGCTTTTGGGTGCACAATATCACTTAGGTTTTTTGTATATCTAAATTTTGGCAAGTGCATTTCCTCAGCAGTGCTGCACAGCTTGCTTTCTACTAATGCTCATCATCAGCATGTAATATTAACAAGCAATTTTTGACAAGCACCTTCAGATTAATTACAGTCCTTTTGCTGATCCTTCTTCATTTACAGATCACTGATCCAATAGATCGTAATGCTTTTCAAATGAAGGGTTCTTAATGGATTTTTAAAATACGGCTTTTCTGGTAGCTCATACACTTGCAGCGGTAGAATTATCATTTTAAATGCTTGATGAAATTTTCAGGCCCTCATATGCATACAATATGAGGAGAAGAAGGAGAAGAAGGAGATAATATCATATATAAGGTTTGTAATATTAATGTTAGGCTTAATGCTCGTTTATTTCACAGCAGTTATATTGCCTTTGATTCTAATAAAGTGCTTTACAAAAAGAATAAAACTGTAAAATGGTCAGTAAAAAAAACAGTTAAAACAAATATTTAAAACATTCATACATTAAAAAAAGAAACCTGAGATCAATAATAAGCTGTAACACATGGTTAAACACATGACAACTTCTGCATGTCTGGATAGGCTTGCTTAACCAAAAATATATTTAGCAGATGCTGAAAAGAGTACAGTGAAGACGCCCACCTCATACCATGCATCCTTCTCTATGATTTTAACTTGAGTGTATCTGATTGATGATCTTCAGCCTGCATAAAAAAGTACTTTCTTTTATTTAGAAAAGGTAGCCTTTATATCTGAACACAACAACGCATTTTCCTAATAAAGTTAACTTGTTGCTGGACTTGTCTCCTTTAAAAAAAGGGGCGGTTGGGTTTCCCCCCAGAGTTGTGGCAGTTAACTTTGGTCAGGAACTTTATGAAGTGACAGGACAGTTTCACCCACACTGTGTGTTTCAGTCCTCAAGCAGACTTGATTCATACACTACTGTTGGCAACTGCTTGTCAGCCAATTGAGCAGTGACCGAAAAAGTGTTATCTCAGTTAGCCATTAGTCTTGCAATATACCCTCTTCCTTGAATCCGGCATTCAGAAACATTGCCCTGTGACTTAGTGTTATATTTTAAACTTCCAGACATTCACTTCTTCATTCCATTCATTCCGATCATTTATCGTCTAGCCTCTTGCCTACAGGGGACCTGTTTATAATACTGTGGAAAATACAGTGTGTACTCTGCTTAGTTTCTGTATGCAGTTCACTCTTAGTCAAGGAATGTATTTGCTTAAGATATTTAGGTTTCCTCCTTCCATGTGGGTAATAGTTTTCACTGAAAACAACCTCAGATTGTTAAAGCCTAAGAGGAGTAATACAAATTACCTATTTTGTGATGGGAAATAGAGTTGGACTGGCCAAGCAAAGATAACTCTTCTAATTTGATTACAGGTAGGTAGCCGTGTTGGTCTGGATCGAAGTAAAATAAAAAAAATTCCTTCAGTAGCACCTTAAAGACCAACTAAGTTTTTATTTTGGTATGAGCTTTCGTGTGCATGCACACTTCTTCAGATTTGAAATCATGTTGGAAAATATATTGGATAATTATTTTAAACCATCTCAAGTAAAGATTACAAAATAGCAAGCGAGCTTTTGAATTACTGAGAGTTTTTCTTTGGATTCAACTTTCAATGAAAAGCACTGGGGGCATAGTTTTTAATGTATCGTTGGCAATATATTGAGACCTTTAGATGGTGATGCTGATTCTGGATGCTTGCTGCAGAATAACTAGGATAGTTTGGACACAGAGCAAAAAGATTGTATGTTACACCATAGCAGCTTGCAACAACAAAGCAAAAGCCACTTTCCTTAGATGATATAAAAGCTAACAATTATTCAGATCTGTCTCTAGCATTTATGGGAACCTTGGAACACAGTGAGCAGACAAAAAGAAAGAAAACAGTAGTGTTTATATTCACCAAACTGGAAATTCATTATAAATAACACACAAGGTATGAAATGACTGGAAGATATATACACAGGCCTGTCTTAACCACATTGAGCGCCATGGCGCAAAGGTCCCTTTATATTTGAAGGGCATGTTCACCCACTTGGTAGGCAAAAGTTTCATATAGGTATTTGTAACTCTTAAATGTTTCTAATAAAGCTTTTAAATGGTGGGAATAGCATGAGATAATTTTGTGGATTTTGTCTAAGAACAGAGAACATGCTTTTCAAGCACTCAGTAATAAAATATACTAATAATACAATCATTCTCAGAGTGCCTGTCCTAGTGTAGCCAATATACACCATTCATATCAGCAAGCTTGGAAAATTCCAAGGCATTTAAAATGACAAAAATCACGCTATTTAGAGTACAGTATAAAGGGGGAGGACATCAAAACACCCCACTGATGGCTAACTGTGCTCCATGGGCATATATTTCTGACTGACTTGAGAGGGGCAGAAAATTGAGTGGGGAAATGCTGAAAGAGGGCATGTTTGGTTGGCCAGAAACCTTTCAGGAGCACTCCTCCCCATTGCAATGTTTTGTTGTAAGCCCCGCTTGTGGCTTCTGCTTTCATTCCTAGACTATTTTATGAAATGTATTTCCAGGTTTTCATAGCCATGAGATCCACTGTTTTTGAAGTGTACATACAATTTGCTTCCATTTCCCCAAGAATAGTTAGATGTGCTGCTGTCGTAGTAACATGTTTCAAAACATCGACTGATTTGTGAAGTAACTATTTAAAGAGAAGCATTCCACTGACATGAACAATAAAAAAGTTAAATTCATGCTTTAGGGCAATAGCTTTTTATTGAGTTTATATTGTTTCAAGTCGAACAGCTTCTGGCACATGTAATTATTTATAAGCTAGCTCACTTGTTTTCTAGTCTCATCATTACCCCCACCTCAACTCTGCTGAAGAGCGTTTCTCAAGAGGCCATCTTTGGACTTTAAAAAGGTCTTGGCTTATTTATGGTTATAACCATTTGCAAAAGCAAATGCCGTGAGTTGTTTGATTACAACTTAGGTAACTGTGCCTAAATCCCATTTTGCAAGTATTTAAGAACTTAAGCTCCACTGATTTTAACAGATCTAAATGACAAAATAGACATGGGAGAGCTGTCATCACAAACACACCAAAGAAGAAACCTTGAATCCTGGTGAGTGTAGGGAGAGACAGATACAACTAGAGATGTAAAATTTCCGGAAATTTTTAAGCTCAGAAAAAAACCCTTTTTTCCACGGAAAAAAACAGAAATTTTCAGAAAAATTGAAAAAAAAGCTACATTAGCACTTCTTTTTTCTTTTCCATTTTGAAAGTCATTCTGTTACTTTAGAAACATAAAATATAACTATGGAAAATTTTAATGGGCATAAAATTATCACAACTAGCATATTAAAAATATAGTGTATCCAAACAGGAACTGAAATTTAATTTGTCATTCATCACTGTTTGCTATGCAACATGCTTACTCCACCTCCCGTGTTTTGCCCATGAGACCTTATGTATTTCCTCACACTGATGTGTGTAGTCTGTTAACCACTTTAGCTACTACTATATGCTTAAATTAGTTTATTTCACTTTTTAAAGACTGTTTTACAGCAGGGAGGGAGGGGCTTCAGTAAGATGTGATGGGGTAAGTGGCTTTGGCAAAGGGGCAAGGCTAGATGAAGTTGGTCACTTTATTCACACACAAATCCAGTGAGGAGTTTTAAGCTATGAAATCTTGAATCGCCCAACACCACCCCAAAAGCTGCATGGCTGAGTGAAGAATTAAACAAGTCTTCCCATTCCAAGTGCATATCTCTACATTTCAGCACTGCTCTGTGCATTATTGAACCATCCAGACAAGTTTTCCTTACTGAACATGCCATTTTATAATGGTAGCTTGAACTTGGTGTTGAGAGAATGGCATTCATGTTGTTGGGGCTCCGTCTTCTGAAATCACCATGCCAAATGCAAGGAATTTCTGCTTTTATGCCAAACTGGCATAAGCAGCTGTTTAAAGCCAAATTGAGCAGCTTACAGCTAAATAATATTGTCTCCTGTTTAAGTAGAGCAAATAATATTTAGCGATGGTGCTGAAAACTAAATGTGGAGATGTAACAGAAAATTAGGTGACAGTTTTCAGTGACTGCTATCATGCAGCAAATGTTAAGCCAGTTCTCATGATCATTTCCCCGATGCAACTCTTAATAAATGCAAACCTTAGTTTTAGTAATGACCTTTAGTAATGTGAGCCTTGATCCATTGAGATGCCATTCACTTGTGATGCATCTCCAAATCCCATTTTTATGCATTTTAAATCAACACACGCTTGCTCTGAATTTATGCATGTGCATAGAAGGAGATGTAATTTAAACACATCTGTTCAAATATGCATTTCAGATAAACTTGGTGCTGGTTCTCATAATGTGGTTGAGTTTTTGACGTGTATTATATCCCCAAAGTACACACCAGATGGTATTTATTAGAGATTTAATGGAAATGAAGTTTAAGGATGTTGAGCTTTTGTCTTAAGTCTCTCATTTTAAAGTCATAAAACAGTAATGACCTGAAGTTATAAATCTTTAATGAAGTTTTGTACAGGGTTTCATTTGTATGGCAAGTTTAGACTGTTTAAGGATAAGTAAGCCCAAATGGGGCTCCAAACTGAAATTATGCCTTCAAAGAAATCATTGGTGAAAGTTGGGAGCAAAAAGCATTTAGGCTACTTCTGCTTGCTGAGAAAGCTATCTCTAGAACCCTCCACTACTGTTACGGAAACAGAAAGAAGACTGTTTCACTCAGCATGCAACTAAAGCAGAGGATTCTGTTTAATAGATAGATAGATGGATAGATAGATAGATAGATAGATAGATAGATAGATAGATAGATAGATAGATAGATAGATAGATTAACGCCACCATGTCAATAAGCCTAGAAGGAAAAAGCCAAAGGAACTTAGGATATCTCAGTTTATAATCAAATGTATCAATTTCTGCCTAAATCTGAACTGTCCAGTTATTTCCTCTATTCAAAAAATACTCTGCAGAAGAGTCCTTTCTGCCTGTTTTATAGTATTTATAATGTGTTGATATGATATTTATTCATAGGATGGGAAATAAATTCTTCCTACCACTTGGCATGATGATATAGATAGGAAATTTACCAAGCATATATGTCAAACACACTGTGGAAAGTTATCGGATGATGAATTACTTGATACCTTTTAGTGGCTCATTCAAATAACATACAGTACGACATGTTTCTGGAAGAGGGCAGCTCAGTACTTCAGGCGGATAGGTTAATGAAAATGTTCATAGTCAGGATGCTGAAAATCTGAGAGTAATGGTGATTAAAACAAAGATTTCCCATTGAAGGTTGTGCTTGAATGGTTCTATATTTGTAGTAGCCCACTTCTCTTTAAATCTTGGATTGCTGCAAATTTTGCTCCCTCTGTTCCCGAGTGCAGCCAGTGTGTGTCAAAGGTTAAGTCTGATGGGAGCGAGTAGCCAAGAGCTTAAATGAGGAAGTCTTCTTTCTGGGAATTAGGTGGTAGTAGCATGCCACAAGAGTTAAAAGGAGAAGAGATGAAAAGCCTTGACAAAACACTGGTTTGTGGAGTGGGTGGGCACCTCTCAGAACCCAAGCTCTAGTTACTGTGACCTAATGTGTCTAGGAAAGCATTGCCATCTCTTGTTCTTCCCTCTGGTATATGAAGCAATGGAAACAAATTGCATTTTTTAAAAGCCTGAAAGACGTATTTGCATTTTAAAATATTCACTGTTTGTAGAGTGTGGCAGAGTGTTGTCATTATAGACATTTAAAAGGAAATGCAACAGTGAAAAGTCATTTTGTACTTCGGTGCAACTAGAGCACAAATGAAAGTGCCTGACAGAGTAGGTTGCAGTAATATATCAGCTGCTTATAGAATACATTTTGCAATATATGAAACAATGTAATTGTTATGCACCGGGAGCATGTACATGAATAAAAGATGTTAGCAGGTGTCCTGCCTGTGAGGAGTCTCCTGCTGATGTATTTATTGGAAGTATGAACATCATCAACAGATTTGAGTTTGTTAAAAGTAATCCAAACAGAAGGCTTAAATAATGAACTTGTAATAGAACACACAATAACTGGCATTTTTAAAAGGAACTTCCTTAAACTGGATGGTATTCAACTATGTTTTACTCAAAGTAGACACATTTCAATTACAGAGCAAGGATAAGTTAGGTCCATTTATTTCAGTAGTATTATTCTAGTAAAACTTCCTTGAAAACCACATACTGAATTAATATTTTCTGTTTATCAGTGTTGATCCCAATGATTTTATTTTTTGCTGCTACAAAGTGTTTTATGACACTGTTATACTGGCCAGGGGTAGCTTTCATTTAGGCTTTTCTTAAAGATGTGTCAGTCAGACCCTAGTTTCTAAACATCTGTGTGTGCTTTTTTCATTTACTTGTATACTACATGGCACAATAGGAATATATAGATAGCTTTTGGTGCAGATGTTTGATTTATACCCTCAAATAGTTAGCAAATGAAAGGGTGACACTCAATGCATATTTGTATCCTTTCATCAAGAATCACTTTCTGAATGCTGCCTCCATCCCAGATGGTAAAGCTTAGGACCATTCATATGAATGGAAGCAATACTAAAGATACCCTGGTCCCATGCAGGTTAGGGCTTTAGAGGTGAGAACTAGCCACTTCCATTTGGGCAAGATCTTATAGAGCGTGCAAGATTTCAGGAAATTTTGGGTTCTCACCCAAAAGTGAGGGAGGAAGCTGGGCTACAACATTTCCTTGACAGACTGATTTCTATTTGAAGGGGTTGCTTTAATAATTATAATTATAATTTATACCCCGCCCATCTGGCCGGGTTCCCCCAGCCACTCTGGGCGGCTTCCAACAAAACTAATGTACAGAAATCCATCAAACATTAAAAGCTTCCCTAAACAGGGCTGCCTTAAGATGCCTTCTAAAGGTCTGGTAATTGTTGTTCTCTTTGACCTCTGGTGGGATGAGCATTTGGTCATTCAATATTATTATTGCAATCTGAAGTTATGCAGCTCAGACATGGGTCTACTGGCAGATTCTTTTTAGCACAGTGCTTTTTTGCATTTGCTTTTGGAATAGGTGCTCAATTTGAACATACTGGAAATATTTTCAGACCCCTGGGATTGGTTTAAGGTTGCAAATTAGAATGCAATACCCCCAACAGCTCCTTATTTTTTCTGATAAATAATAATAATAAATCATAATAAAAAGTTGGTCAAGAAAAAGAGGATGTTGGAGTAATTTAATTTTTTCTTTTATGAATTACTGATTTTGTACATCCTTTTTCCTTTTAAAATGTGTTTGTATTATTGTCTGTAAGAATGTTAGGAGAACCATAGGGATCTTATGATTTAGATAAGGCCTGCTGCTATTGAATTAAATCTCCTCTTTTTCCAAGTTTTCATTTTGTTTGGAAAGAAAAATTTAGGGAGGGAAATGCATTAGTTTTTAATTTCCATATTAGCACCAAAATTATTCCATGTCAATCAGAGAGGGGTGTTTTTTTCTTGGATGGAACACATGTCATGGACATTTCACTGAAGCTAGCATGACTGAAACTTACCATTCACGTTCCCATAGAAACTGGGAAATACACATGAAGTGGATGTCATTACCAATGCTGTAGGTATCACATGCTTTAGCTAATGCCAGCTGTGTCATTAAAATGACTGGTATAACTAAACTGTAACTGCTTTTTGTCAAATATAATGTGCATCTTATTAATCTTCAAGATGTCAGACAGTGCTACTTGCCATTCATTTGTAGAGTCGAATAGCTTGCCTCATTTAAGCCTGTCAGAGCTGCAAATCTTTCCCATGTGAAGCAAGGACAGAATTCAGAATATTTCTGTATTATAATTTTGGAGTACATATTTATGCAAATCCTGGAAGAGCTCAAAAATATGCTCAGTATATGTCAGTGTGCATTATTGGATGTGCTGACATGGCACAATTGCCACATCCCCTTGGTAGTCCACACCCCATACCCTAGAAGGGGAATATTCCAATATTCAGCATACCATCAACAGCATGGGTTAGAAAGGGGCCATTCTCTTCCAGTGTGCTTCCAATGAGTCTGGCTAGCCTGGAAGCCTTGGAAATTGCTGTGGAGAAATGCCCTGAAGAATTGTAGTGTAGCTGGCCATTCACTTTCAAAAATGATACCTTCCTAACCTCTTTCTTGGTCTCTGGGCAAACATCTGTGTTGCAAATATAAAATGGTTTAACTGTTATGGCTTCCCTGAAAGAACCCTGAGAATTTTAGTTTTTTGTATCCTACCGAGAATGATTTCTTAGAAATTCTAAGCTTCCTTGCAGAACTAAAATTTATGGGTGTATTGGAGGGAAACCGTGACAGTTAAGCTAGTTGAATTTTGTAGTTTGGACTTTTCCTTATATACAGTAAAGCTATATTTAATGGTTGTCAGTTTCCATAGGTAAATGCAATGTATGTTATGCAACAGTCTAAATGCCTAATATTTTGCTAGGGGAAGAAGCTAATATGTCCAGTCTTCAGCTTAACACTTCGTATTTTCATTCGTTTCAGAGTGCCTGGAATAACAATTGCCACAGACATCATTTGTGGGTTTCCAGGGGAAACAGATGAAGATTTTCAAGAAACCATGAAGCTTGTAGAAGAGTACAAGTTTCCAAGTCTCTTTATTAACCAGTTTTACCCCAGGCCTGGGACTCCTGCTGCAAAAATGCATCAAGTTCCAGCCCAAGTAGTAAGTGATCTGTTTCCCTCCTCCCCATCTTTAAAGGACAGCTCATCTTATGAGAGATGTTAAGATGTGTGTATACATGGGTCAGTAGATACCAGGAATTTTAAAAAATTATTATTACGTATTTTACTTTTTCTACATTTTTGAAGTTTTGTTATGCAGACCAATACTTTCACACATGCCCACTATAATCCTTTGCTAGATATACAGTAATAAGTCAAATTATATTAATCTTATATAATAAGACAAATTATATTAATCTTAGTATATATCAAAGGTTGGATTTGCATGTTACATTCTTCTAATCTGTGGAGGCCTGCTTCATAAATATCCACCATGATTGCACAGCATTGTAAAATAGTACATCACCTTTCAACCTCTACAGTAAAATCTATTAGGAATTTTGCAAATATTGTTTATAACTTTGGGGTTTTCAGGAACCTGCTAATATCTGCTGGTCAGAAAATTATGCAACCACTTTGTGTTTATCAACCTTGTTGCTGATTCCCCTGGGTTCCATTTAATGTGGGAAGTAATTTAATTGAACAAGATGGCATCAACTCTACTTTAATTCATGCAGAGAGGAGTTTGTGGGTTGCTGTTTTTTTTTAAATTGCTTTTGGTCCCAAAGCTTTCAAAGCTAAAAACGATAGTGTCAGTTAATATTAATGTGCATTATTTTAGTGAGTTTAATTTGTGTTTCATCCATCCAGGGACAGTCTTTCATGAAAATGAGAAAAAGTTGGCTTATTAACACTTAGTACTTGGTATACAGCATGAAAGTTGTCTTAGACCACCCCTGTGAACTTGAGGCACTATCACATAATCTCAGTGGCATAATAGACTGGCAGTAAATGTTCTGCGATGATGGGAACTCTGCTCTCTAACAATCCCTTAACTGAAATTAATCCATTTTCTGGCTCCAGTCCATCACAGAGTAGCTGGGGTTGTGTGTACATAAGCCTTTTTTAAAAGCTGAATTCCTGCAAATCAGCTGTTTGGTAAGAGGAATGGGGTGGTTGAAGGACAGTTCAAACATGTTATTAGTGGGATTTCAGCTTTTAAAAGTTTTCTATATACATGCAGCCCCAGTTGCTGGATTGATTTCAGAAATCATGTATATTGCACCCATTTGAACCTGTTGGCCTCCATCCAGCTAAGGATATACTCATGGAAGCCTTCTTCCACACATGTTGGTGAAATCAGGACATCTGTCTTTATACAGCTGACACAGAATCTATTCCTGCAGGTTCCAGATCCCCACCTTGATAGGGGATGCCAGTTTGTGCCCCACGGGGTTTGAAAGAGGGTATATGGCATCAGGGTAGCACAGGGTTCTGCGGAGGCCTCACTTCTAAAAGCCAATCAGCTGCTATAAATACAGGACCACCTTGCAGCTGCAGCATTTCTGTCACCAACATACCTGCTCGTCCACCTTCATTTTATTCTTCATTTGAAGTTATGTTGGTGTACACAGCTGTGTACTGAGGCTTGCTGCAAGGAGGGAATTTATCTAAAGGTATAATTGGGCCTGGCTCTGAGCAGATTTTGCCTTCCTCACAGCAGTTATCGAGAACCTGTCACAACCTTGTCGCAAATGGGAGAGGAACTTGGCAGCATCCATGGTGGGGTTAAGTGGGAGATGGGCATCCTAAGGGAATTCCTGTAAGGTTTTGGGGTGCTGCTTTCTGCCCACACCCTGAATTTGGCTAGCTGATAGGCTGCCGTACTCTGAAGTTGCCTGGGGTGCCATGGTGGACCCGTAGGCCGGAACTAGGACATTGGCAAGTATAGTTAACCTGCCCAGTGATGGTATCCTCAGCCTACCCTACACTAAACTGTGTGGACTGTAACCAATGAAGTTGTGGACATCTTAAACACACATAATCCTCTGCATTGTTTCTTGCTGTCACTCACGCACATGTTTCAAAAAGTTGGTTAACAGTAATCAGTGTAAACTTACAGTAGGATTGCCACAGTCAATTCATTCATTGCATTAATCACAACGTAGATACAGCAGCAATAAAAAAAAAACATGGTGGAAAAGTTCTGATTTCCACAACATGAAACTATTAAAAAGGAGCTTTCCAACCTGAGCGCTAATATGTGAATGAAGCATATTTTTGTTTTTTTGTTTTTTTAAATGTTTTTTATTTATTTCAATCATTAAAAAACATACATATATTTACATACAAATTAAGACAAAAAGAACACCAAAGATACAATATATCATTTGATTTACATTTTAGCAATCAAAAAAAAAAATAGAAAGACACGGAAAAAGAAAAAGGAAAGATGAAAAAAAGGGAAGAAGAAGAAAAAGAAAAAAGAAAAAGAAACAGAAAAGGCGAGAAAAAAAAAATACAAAAATTACAAACAATACGTAAAATACCAACAACTTCCAGTCATCTCTCTGTAGCTAGTACTATTCGTTTTCATCATCCGCAAAATAAATTCCTTATTATCTATCTCTTTACCCTTCACCTTGGTTCGGTTTTGTCTGCTTGGGGTGTTATTTACTTAATTGTTTTTATATACTCATCAAAAATCCTCCATTCCTTTTTTATTCTTTGTCTTGTTTGCCCTCTAATTCTCCCAGTGGTTCTGGCTAGCTGTGAGTATTCTTTCATTAGTATTTGCCAATCTGTTATACTAGGGGTGTTTCTACTTTTCCAGTTCCTAGCGATCAGCACCCTCGCGGCTACAATACCATACATTAATAATTTTCTATTTACATCTCCTATATCCTCCGGTATTATATTTAATAGGAACATTTCTGGTTTTTTCGTAATTTTACATTTTAACATTCTCTTTAACTCTTCATAAATCTTCTCCCAGTATGTCCTTATCTCTGCACATTTCCACCACATGTGCATTTGAGTTCCTATTTCTTTCTCACATCTCCAGCATATAGGTGATTTATTTTTATACATTTTTGCTAATTTTTCAGGTGTCTGATACCACCTATATATCATTTTGAAAATATTTTCTCGCAAATTGTAGCACGCGGTAAATTTTATATCTTTTTTCCATAGCCTTTCCCACTGGTCTACAAATATATTGTGGCCCAGATCTTGTGCCCATTTTATCATGGATGGCTTAGTTTGTTCTTCCTTTAACTCCCATTCCAGCAATAAATCGTAAGTACGTGAAATCAGTTTTTTATCATTTTCTATCAGTTCTTTTTCAAATTTAGACTTCTCTTTTGCAATTCCCAATTTTTTGTCTTCTATGAATTTCTGATTAACTTGAAAATATTGCAGCCAACTCGTAAAGTATTTTTTGGTCTCCTCGTAGCTTTTTAATCTAAATCCATTTTGTATAACCTCCAATAAGTCATGGTAGGTGGCAATCTTTTCTTCCATATTTAATTTTTTAACCGTAATCACATTTATTAAGGATGTCCACAAGGGTATCTTAGGTTCTAATATACTTTTATATTTTGCCCAAATTAAATACAATGATTTCCTAATTAAATGATTTAAAAAGCCCCTGTGCGCTTTAACTTTCCCATAAATCAAATATGAGTGCCAGCCGAATCTATTTTCTACTCCCTCAAGGTCTAGAATCTCTGGTTTTTCTAAAGTTATCCATTCTTTCAGCCAGACGAGTCCAGCTGCTGCATGGTATAGTTCCAAATTAGGGAGTGAAAATCCCCCCCTCTCTTTTTTATCTGTTAGCAGCTGGTATTTAATTCTTGGCTTTTTGTTATTCCATACAAATTTCGTTAAGTCTCTCCTCCACTCGTCAAAGCATTTTATTCCTCCCAAAATTGGTATTGTTTGGAACAAATACATCAATTTCGGGAGTATATTCATTTTCACTACAGATATTCTGCCCCAGAGGGAGAGTTTCAATTTACTCCATTGTTCCATCCCTTTTTTAATTTCACTCCATGTTTTTTTATAATTGTTTTCATATAAATTTAGACTTTTTGCCGTCATCCAAATACCTAAGTACTTGACTTTCTTTTTAAGTTCTAATCCTGTTATCTGTTTCAACTCTTCTCTTTCTTTTTTGTCCATATTTTTAGTTAATAATGTTGTTTTTTTATAATTTATTTTAAGTCCTGCCACCTTCCCATATTCCTTTATGATTTCTATTACTTTTGGGATGCTTTCTTTTGGATCTTGAGTTGTCACCACTATATCGTCCGCGAAGGCACGAACTTTATATTCTCTTTTCCCTATCTTTATTCCTTTTATTCCATTTTCACTTCTAATTTTATTCAGCAACACCTCCAATACCAGAATGTACAACAATGGGGAGAGTGGACAGCCTTGCCTTGTACCTTTCTCTATCCCAAAATTATCTGTAACACCTCCATTTATTATTAATCTTGCCCTCTGTTGTTGATAAACTGCTCCTATGGCCTTCTGCATTTTCTCTTGTATCCCAATTTGACTTATTTGCTTTTTAAGGAATTCCCAGGAGACATTATCAAATGCCTTTTCGGCATCAAGCATTAGTAATGCTGCTTTTTTATCGATCTTAAATTCCAAATATTCTAATATGTCTATTATATTTCTAGTATTATTAAATATCTGCCTCCCTGGCAGAAATCCTGTTTGGTCGGGGTGTATTATTTCTTTAAGTATATGTTTTAATCTCTGAGCTATTACCCCCGCAAATAACTTATAGTCACTGTTCAAAAGGGATATGGGTCTATAATTTGCCATTAGTTCTTGATCCTCCTCTCCTTTTGGGAGCAGTGTAATATAGGCCTCCTTCCATGTTTCTTGTATTGCGCCTTTTTCTAAGGCTTGATTCATTATTTCTTTTAGGGGATTCAGGAGTATGTTTTCCATTTTTTTATAATATTCCATGGGGAGTCCGTCCGTCCCTGGTGATTTCCCTGTTTTGCTTTTTCTCATTACTTCTTTTATCTCTTCTATTGTGATTGGTTTCTCTATTTCCTTAGCTTTTTCCTTAATATTAATATTCAAATGATGTTTCTCTAAGTATCTATTTATATCCTCTCCATTATCTTCATTTTTCTTATATAATTTTTCATAATATTTCACAAATTTTTTCATTATTGTCTGAGGATTATCTATTATTTTCTCCCCTTCTCTTATTCTATTTATGGTTTTTTTACTTTCCTTCTTCTTTAATTGCCAGGCTAGATATTTACTTGGTTTGTTTGCGAACTCAAAGTTGTTTTGTTTCCACATTTTATATTTCCAATCAATCTCTTGTTCTATTTTATTTTTATATTCTGCTTTCAATAGTCCAATTTCCCTTTTTAATTTCCCACTTTTAGGGTTTTTATTCAGGTTTTTCTCTTTTTTCTCTAGCTCTTCTAATATTTTCTTTTTCTCTTTCTCCCTTTTATTTTTCAACATGGCGTTCTGCTTAATAAAATAACCTCTAATTACCGCTTTGCTGGTGTCCCATATAACTTTCGTATCGACATTCCCATCATTGTTTAATTTAAAAAATTCTCTTAATGTTTCTTTAGCTCCTTCTATTATCTGCTCATCGAAAAGTAGTGAGTCGTTTAGTTTCCATCTTTTCATACCTGTTTTCCACTCAGTTCCCAGACATAAAAATATTGAGTTATGGTCAGATAAAGTTCTAGTTTGTATTTTAATTTCTTGTACTCTTCTCATCATTTCTGCCGATACCCATATAGCATCAGTCCTACTTGCCATATTTTTCGAGTTAGAGAAATACGTATAATCTTCTTCCATTTCATTTTTAAATCTCCAAGCGTCTATCATATCCATATTTTTTACCAAATTGAAAAATGTTTGTGGTAGTCTCCCCTTTTTACTTTCTCTCCCTTTTCCTGTTTTATCTTTTTTTGGATCACACACTCCGTTTAGGTCCCCCATAAGAATCATTTTCCCTTCAACATATTCCATCATTTTAGCCTCAACTCTCCTAAAAAAATTCTGTTTTCTTATCATTTGGCGCATATATCCCCATTATATGTATTATTTCCCCTAAATGCTTTATTTTTATCATTACCATTCTGCCTTCTCGGTCTGCATATAGTAGTTCCGGCTCCAGTTCTTCTCTTGCATAAATTACTACACCCCTCTTTTTTTTCCCATCGGCTGCTATAAATTCCTTTCCTAATTTGGGGTCTATTAATAGTCTTTCATGTTCTTTCTTAATATGGGTTTCTTGCAAACAGATGATGTCTAATTTTTGTTTAATCAATACATGTCTAATTTTATTCCTTTTCTTTTTTCCATTTAAACCATTCACATTCCACGTGATTAATTTAAGATTCATTTTATTTATTTCAATACACGATACCTTTGACAAAAAGAAACGGAAAAAAAAAAACTAGAAAAAGGGAAAAATTTGAATATTATAAAAAATAGCTTTCTCTTATGTTTATTTATCTTCCCATTTTATTCAAAGGGTCTTCAGCTGTCCTAATCACTATCTGAATCTATATTCTCCTCTATCTCATTTTGGGCTTCTTTCTCTACTTGATCTTTATCTCCTCCTAACTGCGATTTATATCTTCGGTAAAAAATATCTGCGTCTTCAGGTGTCCCAAACCTTCTTTTCCTCCCCTTATAGGTGAAGGTAAGCCCTTCAGGATATTCCCATTTAAAATGTATAGATTTAGCTTTTAACGCCTTTGTCAAGAAATGGTATTTATCCCTTTTTTTTAAAATGCGTGGTGGTATCTCTTTCAACACAAATACACTTTCTCCATCAATTTTTAGGTTATCTCCCCTTCCCTTTCTCAACATTTTACTTTTTAATTTGGTTGTATGGAGTGTTATTATACAATCCCCTGGCCAATTATTTTCTTTGGCCTTCTTTGAGTTTACTCTGAACAATGTCTCTATCTCTTCCATCACTTCCTCTTCTCCCATTTGTAACCACTCCGCTATTCCTTTAACTATTTTCGACTGTAAATTCTCTTCTGACGATTCTGGGACCCCCCTCAACCTGAGAGTACATTCCTTAGCCTGCATTTGTAGCAGAGCCATCGCATCCCAAGTGGCTTCTTGTTTAATTTTAAATTCATCTCTTTCTTTTTTGGCTTGTTCACACTCTTTTTTACATTCTTTAATTTCTTTATAGGCCTTTTTGAGCAATTCCTCCATCTGTATTAATTTTTCCTTGTTTTCCTGTGCTGCCTTACTCACTTCTTTACTCTCTTCATCTATCTCCTTAACCTGTTCCTTTAATTCTTTTATTGATTTTGTGTTTTCCTCTACTTTACCGTTCATTTTATCCAATTTTTCATCTAATCCTTTCATTTTGTCGTTCACCTCCATTTTCATTGCTCCAAAGTCTTTTCTCATTTCCAAAATATCCCCCTTCAAGCTCAGGATCAGTTCTCTCATGTCCATCTCTATATCGGCTCCTGAACCCCTTCTTGGTTGTTGGTTCAATAAGATGTTTGAGTTGGCTTTTTTCCCTGCCATCCTCCCAGAAAAAAAAAGAGAGTTCTTTTTCCAATCCTCAATTTGGCCACCGGGAGCGATTCTCTCTCAGGTCAAATAGTCCTATTGTTAAACTATTACCGCTGGTTCAGAGTTCTCTTCAGTTCTTTATTTTTTCTTTGCTGTTCTGCTGTTGTCCTCTGGTGTCGCTGTTTCCTCTCCCTTTGTTCCTTTTCCTCCACTTATTCCTTCTTTAGCGATGTCTTTCTTAATTAGTGTTTCCTCTAATTTAGCAGTCACCACCCCTTTCGGTCCCACGCTACTCCATCTTTGTCTCAGGTATCGCTTTTTATTTTAAGTCATTGAATTTAAAATCTCATTTTTGCAAGTCTCAAGATATTGTCCTGGAATGGGTAAGTCTTTTTTTTCTCTCCACCCTTTCCGCGTTCTCTTTACTGGGTTATTTTCACGGGGTTTTTCGCACTCCAGCTGCTGTTTCCTCTCCTTTCCTTCCCCCTTTCCCCTCCTTTTTCAAACAAAGGCAACAACAAAGTCCTTTTTCAACTCTCCCTTTGCAGGTTTTTTCCTAATATAGCTCTTCTTCATGTAACCGAAACCTTTCACTTTTTGCGGTTACTTTTCGCTACAAAGTATATGACTCTCTACTCGTTCTTTCTCTTTCCCCCATTTGATTTCGCTGTTTTTGGCTTTGCCGCGGCACTGCGTTTATCTTCTAACTCCTCTTATTTCTCTCCTTTTAATTCTATATCGGTTGCCAAATATCCTGCTTACTTAACAGTGCCGGGTTGTAGTTGGGTTGATAGAAGTTCTGAAAGTTTTACCGCACACACGCCGATCCGGGCTTCGGGGCTTCTTGTTGGGAAGCGCTCGATCCGAGTGCGTCTAGGACCCTCCGCTCTCCCGCCTTCAGCTGGGGAATACCGATGGTCCTGTCCAACGCCGCCGGATTTCTTCAGCCAAGGGTCACCCCCTTGACTTTTCTTGGGGTTGCGCAGCCCTCGCTACCCCCAATAGCCTCTCCAACAACGCTCTCAACGCGGAGCTCGCGCGGAGCGCAGCCGTTTCGGTCGCGGCAAAAACCGGAAGTCTCGTGAATGAAGCATATTTTTGATGTGCAGTCAAATAGTGCTAGGATAAAAATAGGTTTCCTATGGCTTCATCCAACATGTAATGATTTTGCTTCTCAGTCCTATAATACTATGTTTTCTTGTTTTTCTACAGAAAAAACAGAGAACGAAAGAACTGTCAAGATTGTTTCACTCGTACAACCCATATGATCACAAGGTAAAAATAAATTGCAGAATGTTTTTGTCAGTAATACTACTCTGTTAATGATGATGGTATACACACCCTTTAAGCTACTAAAGGATGTACAACCAGTTCAACCCCTGTGGTGGCCTTGGGGGGGTGGTTCTTGTTGCTCGGGCATATGGTACTGTTAGGATCAATCTTTGAGGATAGAGCTACGTACTGTGTAAAAAACAACCACCACCCTTTCCCTTCAGTTGGAGTTTAGGGCTTTCCCATCTACCTGGACCAGCCAGTCATTGACTCTGATGAATCATTTTGTCTACTTCTACAAATAAAGCACCACTGACTCTCTGTTAGGACCTCCTATGGGTTTTCCCTTTTCTCCCTTTCCTTGGTGTAGTTTAATTTGAATTAGGTCATTAGAGATCAATGGAGTCTTGATACATTTTGCTCTGCACATTTTCAGACCCATTAGCAGCGTCAATCAGCACCATTCTGAGAAGGTCATTTTCTTTTATACTCCTCTAGCTAGGATTTGTACCCTTTGGTGAAGTTTCCATGGGGAGGCCTTTTGCATTCCTCCTCTGCACCAGCCATAATGCAAGCACTTGGCTTTCTTTATGTGTCTAAAACTGATTCTCAAACTGTAAAATGTGGGTGTTAACCCACTGTGATGAATGCATCTACTGCTTTATGGGGAATCAATTTCCAGCGCAGATCCTTCCCATCTCTCTAACAGTGTATGTGGGCAGTCACATTAATCCTGAGTGGAGGGAATAATGACACACCCTACACTACTGTTCGCAACTGCAGAAGAATCTCAGAAATCACGGTTACCCGTCGATCAACATTGTCTTGAACAGGCAAAAGCAAGAGCATGGTTCAAGGTAGCTAGTGGTAGCCATCTGGAAAACAGATAGCAATATGGTCCTGTCAGGTAGCAATGACATGTTTATCACAATTTTGGTAATTCAGGTTTTTAAATGAATTTGATAAGGAGGATAGTCATCAGTCTAGGATGGCTCCTCCCACTGGCTTGTCAAGGGGGTGGCTCCTCCCACTGGCTGGTCATGTACTGGATGATCTGTGGTTTCTCTCTGGGCTCCCTATGAACCCAATGTGCTAGAGCCCTACCTTGTTTCCCCCTTTCTTTTCTCATCTTTTCTCACCTCTGTTGCTCTTCTATGATTTCTTTCCCTCCCCTCCCTTCTCTACCCACCCTCTACAGCAGAGCTTTCCATACTTTACATGCTGGTGACACACTTTTTAGACATGCATCATTTTGCGACACAATAATTCAGTTTTACTAGCAAATCAGTGGTTAAACTAACCCCTTTCCAGTCCCGGGAGGAGCATTGGGAGCGTTTGTGCAGCGGACACACTAATGTGTTGCGACACACAGTTTGGAAAGCTCTGCTCTACAGTGTTAGTGGCTGGATGGAGGGAGAATTGGAGGCTGCTTTGTGGTGTGCAGGAAGGCCTTATACTATAGCCACACTTCGACCATGGTGGGCCAGACAGCAGAGAGTGAGACCACCCCCCATCTGTTCCTTTTAATTGTTGGTTTGTAGATTTTTTACATTTTGAGCTAAGAATTAAATGTGTTATGACTGCTGGCTTATTAATTTTGTAGGAGGAGGTTTTAGAAGTTTTAATTTGTTTTGTTATTAATACTGTGTTCTGGAATTTTGGGTACATAAACCTCCTTGGAAGAGCAGGACACACACAGAAAGAGAGGCATATGTAAAATGATATATAAGTAGTACAGGTGTAATTGTGAAATGTTTTTAGCTAATTCATCCAAGTGCTCCTTTTTGCTGTGCAATCATAGGCATCATGCTTCAAATGGTAAAGCTTGTGTAAATTGATTAATGGTATTTTTTTTTAAAAAAAAGATTGACAACTATGAGTTCTGAAGGGAATTTTGTGATATGGAACTGTTGAAGTTAAATGTAATAGTAGATCAATTAAGATATAATAAAGAGAATCAACTGAAGAGGCAAAGCTTTGATATCCCCCCCCCTTGTCTAAAATCCCTGGTGGCACAGGTTTTTTCCTCTCCATTCACAGTACAAGAAAATTCCATTATTCTTTTATTAGCACTCTTATTGGAACTGGGCCATTTGTAACCTCTGTTGCCTCCTTGCACATATCCTTTGTGGCACTATATCAAAGTATCCTCAACTGTTTTTGACTTCAGTTGTGAGTTTATGCACTTATTTTACTAATGACTCATCAGGAGGTGTGGAAAAAGAATATGAATTCTTAGACTTGTTCTTTTGATCTCTGTTTTAGGGCCTTTTATAAATAACAAAAGTTTCAGAATCAAGTGGCAAATAGTTTTTTCAAGATCACAGGCTTGTGTAAGGGTTTGTTGGGAGAAATGGAGGTAGAAAAATAAGAGAAGTGCAGGAAGATGAAAAGGCTGTGTTCTTATGTTCCAAATTATCTCCAATACACTGCACGTTTATATCTTGCCTGTGTCCATCTGAAACACTTCATTTTCCTTTTGTCATTCTGCATTCCAGCTCCTACTCCCCTACTAAGCCGCTTCAATATACCAAACCTCTGCTATTGTTTTTTTTAAAAAAAAAACATTTGCTGTAACCTAATCATGTTCACATCACATTAACTTTTTTAGGTTACAGTTTCTGTAATTCAATACATGGATGCAGCTGCCTTGTGGCAGCCTAGCAAGTTAATTTACTTCACATATTTTTAGCTCCTAATATTTTCCACAGATTCCAAGTGTAATTTCTTACATTTCTTGGAAGTAAGCTAGTTACAGTGACTTTAGCGGAGCTTATTTCCACATCATGGCTATAATCCCACAAAATCCTAATCTTTGAAGGGTGGGTGTGCCTTTCTCTCCTTTGCTTTCCCTAGCACAATTTCAAACTGCTTTTAGTATAGTTTTGTTTGTGGTTTTGGTGAGGCTGCTGAAATAGAAAGGACATCAAAACCCAGGATGTGCTTGCAAGACTCTGAATTAGAGCCAAAGTGTTTTGGACAGTGCTAGAAATATTTCCGCATGCAATACCAACCATAAGATGTAATAATTGCATAGTATATGTATATCCTCATAGCTGCAGGGTATTTCCCTGTTTGCATTTAGAAATTTGTCTCTTGGGAGTTTCTGTAGTCCGGTACTTAGGACTTCCCTTCCCACTGTGTTAAGGGAGAGTGAGAGAGGAGTAGAAAACCACTGAGAAAGCTGGAGGAATGGAGTGGCTATAGAAAGGCAGAGACTGTGTTTCAAATTCTGTCTAGTCTGTTATCCTTACCAAAGACACCCCAGGGAAATATTATTGTTATCCATGTGGATAACAGTGCATACCAAAAGTGGGGAAGAAAAATGTCCAAGGAATTTCTGCACCTGTTTGTCATAGATCATATATCCTTAAGAGCAAAAAACCTTCTTGATAGCTGCCCCCAGACTTTGGAACTACTTGCCATCGCTGACAGCCTTCTGCTAGCAGACAAAAACATTTTTAGGCAGACATTTGGCTCCTAAGTGTTGGTTTTTACTGGTGGTTGTGTTGTTGTGTTTTACCTATCTTGTTTCCATGTTTTTACTTTGTACTAAATTGTGTTTATTATATTTCATTGCATTTGCATAGTTAGCTGCCTTGATCATTTGGTGGAAAGGAGGCGTGTAAATTTAACAAATAATAATAAGCATAGGCCCTTATTTTTAGTAATGGCTCAAGATTAGGACTGTGGGAAGCTGTATCTTCACTGACCGTGCAGCTTCGTGAATAGTTTTGTGATTTTGCGTTTGTGATTCTTGCGGTATATCTTTATTGTTAAGAGTTCAGAGGATGTTCTTCAGGGGCACAGTGGTTGTCTTAAAACAAACAAACAAAGGCAGAGGTTAACTCAAGCTCCAGGAGCCTGTTGAAAACCCTGACAGATGTCATAGCTGACAATTGACTAAAACTGATGAGACTTCTTTCAGCATTTTTGAAGTATTTCTGCATGATGTGGAATACTTCCAAATTGAGAATTTTATTCAGCTGATTGATTGGAGAAGTAGGGAGGCTGAGGATCTAAAACAAGATATATTTCATATACGCTACAAAGGTACTGATCAGATTTTCCCTGCTTATAAAGCCAATATTGGGTTTAAGATAATATTTCATTGTTTCATTAGCTTGAGAGCATTATATTAATTTCTCTCCTTGGTCTTTCTAGCATGTAATATGAATAAGGATCCTTCACTAGGGAACTGATGTCAGTTTCCATGAAACTGACCAAGGTAAAGGCACTCCTTATGATGGACATGACCCATGTTATTGTTGGCATCTGTCTTGTCTTGAGAGACAGTGGTGTGTGCCTCTGGGGGTGAAGTCAAACTACTGCATTAGCAGCACTAAAGTGACCTCTCCAGGGTGCAAGCCTGGGCAGTGTGTATGGAGCTCCTGGCTGCCCAGACAACAAGACCTTCCTCTTGGCCTTACTGTGGTCCAAAGAAAAGCAGAACAATGTGTTTGGCACCAGCTAGGTGTCATCCAACCGTCTTAGAGACTCCAGATTTGTGCAGGGTTTACTCCTTAGCCTTTTCTTCTCCCAAAGATATCCTACAAGGCAGTGGAGGTTTAAGATAAGAGTTTTCCTTCTTCTACATGGGCTACCTTCCCAGGTTGATAAGTCCCATCTGCCCCTCACTTTCCTCTACAACACATGCAAGAACCATCTTCCTGATCACAGGGCCCACTATTGGTCTTATCTGCTCAGACCCACTGGCTACCTAACACCCCATATACCCCTGAACTATACACCCAGACTATACAGAATTGTGTACCCAAGCACATCGCTTTCCACCTCACCTTCAGCATTATGAATCCTTTCAGATGCAGTCCAGCATTATCCCTTTATGTTGTTAGAAATCCATGTCAAGTTGTTCTTGAGCTATTTTGTTTTCTTGGTATCTTCTGTTTCAGTTCAAAAGACATTTTCATGTGTTGCATGTGAGAAGAGATTTTTTTTTGTCAAGAGAATGAGAGATGTTATAGGAGCCAGTGCTTTTTATCAGGCTGAACAGTAGTCTGTTCACAAAGGCATTCTTACTGAAATAAGAAATTTATTACAGCATTTTCTTAAAGACATTAAGATATAATATACTAGGGTTGAGATAACCTCTGTGGCTTGCATCTTTGGCACAGCGCTTTGGAAGGAAAACAGAAAAACTGCCCAGATGGTAGATTGTATCTTTATAAAATACAATCCAGGTGAACTTAGGACAGCAAAAACACCCCTCCCCACCCCTTCTCTACATAAGTGCCTGGAAACTTCCATTTCACTGTATCTGAAGAAGTGTGCATGCACACGAAAGCTCATACCAAATAAAAACTTAGTTGGTCTTTAAGGTGCTACTGAAGGAATTTTTTTTATTTTAAAACTGAGAAAGAAGAGCTTTTTGAAGGGAAATGGTGCTCCTGCCCCCCCCCTCCCATTGAGAACAGCAAGCTCTCCATCACTGATCCTTCCACATGGCTGGTGTCTGTAATTGCAGAGTAGTATAAATTTGGTAGGCCACTCCCTGCTGATGTTAAGAATCGTTCCTACTTTTGCCCTTTTCCAGAATTCTGCATGTATTTATAATATTTATTTCCTGGTTTTCAGTACTGTATAAGCAATTAAAACCACAGCATTATAATATAATAAGCAGATGAAGTGTTTCCCCTGCAAAGCTGTCACTTGATCCAGTCCTGTCTTTGTAACAGTAGGCTCTGGGCGATGTGCTACAGCCTTTCTGTTCTTCAAAACCTTTTCTCCTGAAGCAATCTGCACACCACCAAGTATGTAGCTTAGGAGACACCTATGTGTGGGACTACCCAGAGACCACAATAGCTTATATTACTTTATTTAAGCTACTAGTTGACCCTCCCATGCATTGCTGTGGGTTATCCCTGTGGCTGCCCCCACCCTGTGACGATCCATGATGCGTTGCTGTGCCTGACTCAGGGTCATAGCTGTCAAGTTCTCCCTTTTTTTAAGGGAAATTCCCTTATGCTGAATAGGCTTCCTCACGAGAAAAGGGGAAACTTGACAGCTATGCTCAGGGTCAATGTCTCCCAGGAAAGGGGGAGGATGTGTCCGTTTCCCCCTGGACTATGTGCTTTTTCCTCCCCTCCCCTCCCCCGTGGTTGTGTCTCATCCCTGTGTTTACTCCCATCCTGTAGTGACCCATCAGGTATCCCGTCCCCCCTCCCCCCACCCAGTGGCTCCCCCCACCCTACATCAGCCCATGACCTATTTGGGCCCCTCATCCCCACACCCAGGGCACCATTCAGGATAGTATTTAAAGGGCTGTAGAGCTGAGGCCTAGTCTGTAAAGTGAAGCCGAGGCCTAGTCTTTAGGCTGTAAGGTATAGGTGAGGCCTAGTCTGTGGGCTGTAAAGCAGAGCCAAGGGCTAGTTTGTAAAATAAAGCAGAGCCTAGTTTGTAGGCTTTAAAGTAGAGCCAAGGCCTCCGCCCTGTATCTCCAGTCCTTGGCTCTGTGGGTTGTCTGGTAATGGCCTTGGTGGTTTCAGTTACATGGTTGATGACATCATTATTTGGCGCCACCCTTAAGAGCTTTTGCTGGTGACAGTGCGCAATCTGCCTTTCTATTGGATGCTGCTGGAGTCTTCAGAGTTTCTGCTGGTGATGTATAATTTGCACGCCACTTTTTTGTGTTTAATCATTATTTTAGGTATGAAAGGTGTGCTTTTTGGGGGGGGGGAATTATGCCAGATCCCTCCCTGATGGGCAAGGTACGCTTTGTCCTAATTTGATGCAATTTGGTTCAGCGATTACGGAGGAAGGGTGTTACATCCGCGCACACAGTGGGAACATTTTTATATACAGTGGTACCTCTACTTACGAATTTAATGCGTTCCGAACACACATTCATAAGTCGGAAAAAATTGTAAGTTGAATCCCATAGGAATGCATTGGGAGAAAAATTCGTAAGTAGTAGCAACCCTATCTAAAAATTCGTAAGTAGAAAAAATCCTATCTAAACCGCATCCAAGATGGCAGACGGAGCTCCATTTGTAAGTAGAGTTATTCGTAAGTAGAGTTATTCGTAAGTAGAGGTACCACTGTATATAGATGAGTCCTCGAAGCAGTGTAAGCCTAAGTGAAATTAATTTTACCAACAATATAACCTAAATAAGTTATATTTATTTTAGTAGAATTATTCCACTGTAGGCTGCTTGTTGAATTCACTGCTACTTGTTCAGCATCACCAGGTAAAAATAAAAATAATTTACAACAGAACATTAATACCTTGAGAAATAGTTGGGTTGAAAAAGTATGGAATATATAGAATGTAAAGATGATGTAGTGAATAGCAATACAGATATTTATAAAAGTGTTGTCATGTGTGAGTATGAGATCACAGAGAGGCATTGGATATATTTTGCATCTTCACACACAAACACTGTGTGGAGAGAGAAAATACTGTTTGTGAGATTCAGTGGTAGTTCTCATGTATGTTAAATTATGCGTGTGCAAAATACTCCTTTACTAAGAGAAATGAATCAAGAACCAGGCATCATAGTTGAATGTATAAGGAATGAGCATTTGTTTTTCTTTTGGATCTTTAGGGGGGGGTGCATTGTAAAATGAAGACATTTGAGATTACTGTATTTAAAAAGCTTGTGCGGGACAAGTCATTAAATGCCAATTCATGTCTCAGGCAGACAGTGGCAGCTGCTTCTTAATGTGTGGCATTATCCAATATTAAATCAGTGGCAAATGGACAGTTTGATAGATACTGTCATCAACGCAAAGATTATGAAAATCATTTTGAAACTCACTTTTAACTTTGTTTTAAGCTAAGTAGCATTTAGGCTTATGCAAGCTTACCCCCTCACAGCAATGACCATTGCCTTTCCAGCTTTTTAGCTAACAAAGCACAGACCATCTCTGCTAGTTCTTTGGTGACTGTGTAAGCCTGTTTATGGTTTTCTATGCATATCATAGCCAAGGGTCTATGAACAAAATTTCCATTTGCAAGCACATCATTGTGGAATAGTACTCAGTGGTCTTTTCACTTTGATTGATGGTTTTGGTTTTGCACCATCTGGCTTCTGATAGGCTGCATTAATCATAACCCAGAGAAAGAAAACCAAGAAAATATATGCATTACTGTTTAATGTCTGTGTGTGTCAATGTCTAGGAGTGTTAATTTCAGTATATAACATTAAAAACATTTATATTGATAGATAAAAATTGGTTACATATGAAATTACTTATGGAGCCTACATAGAGAGTGATCCATTCATGTGTGTATATTTCACAGTAGTTCAGCAACTCAATTATGTTTCATTCGGGCTGAAATCCTCTACACACTTATATGGGGGAAAGTCCCAGGTGTGGACTTTGCATCTGAGTAGATATGCGTAGGATTGTGCTGTCAAGTTTTCTTCCATTTCTAACACAAGAGATTATAAATGAATCTGAGCACATCAAAATGACTGGTTGTACAGTATAATTAAAATTAGGTTTCAGATTACATTTTAGGCCACTTAAAAATGGCCTTTGGAGTTATTTGTTTTGCGTTCTTTGTAAAACCACAAAATTGTGGTTTTTTTGTAAATCCTCTTCAAAATTGTGAATATGATTTTAAATCTCCTAGAAAAGATTAGTCAGCTCTGTTTCAAATATGTACTATATGTTCCTAGATATTAGTATCATTAAATACATGGATTTAATTTTCACATTTAGTATATGAATATGATGGGAACCGTTACTTTATCATTAAAGCCTCCTATTGAAAACCAAATATTTTAATAGATTTTAGTCCCTAAAATTACTGTGTCAACATATGATCAAGTTTGATTGAAGGAGCAAGTTACACCAGCAGAGTGTCAGATTTTTTAAAATGCTGCTATTGTGCTGATGAAACATCTAGATATGACAGCATAGACTATTAAAAAAGAGAGATAGTGTCGTGCTATGGAAGATTCTGTCTGTGCAAGCATTTTAGCTTGCCAGCTGAAAGAATCCCTCCTCTCCTCCCCCTGTATGCTGCTTTGAGGGTTCTCCCCCAAGTCAGTTTTGGGGTCTCTGGGGAATGGCGGGTAGAGAAGCCCCATCGCACAGGCAGAAGTCCTTCTGCAGGGCTTCTGCTGATGTGGCTCGTTAAGTGAATCTTACCTTAAAAGACTAGCAACCTAACCCTGCCCCACATATAAGTTAACCCCCCAAAAGTCTTAATAAGCTATAAAAAAAAACCTACAGAGTGGTGTCTCTTGGGCAAATAGCTTCTGATATTTAGAAATACAGTATTGCGACATTCCTTCTTAGTGTCTTTAATCCTTCATTCTTGTTTTTAAGTAACATATTGTGCTATACTCAGTGCTTTATTCATCGTGATTTGATTGGCTCTTACACCAGACTTGTGTCTAGGATACTGCTTTTCCAGTTTTCCAAATAGCGATCAGAGTCAGAGTGATAGAGAATGCATTCTTCTGAAAGGTGGTAGTTGGCACATGAGAACAATATATTGGTTGCTGTCCTTCCATTTCACACTCCCCTGCCTAGTGGTAGTCCTGCTTGTGTATTGGGATTAGCAGTGATCACCATGGTCGACATCTGGCTGACTTTGTCAATGTGGCCACCCACAGAATGCTATGAATTTGATACAGAACTCTATTCCACTCACAGAAGGAGTTTCTGTTCACAAAAAGGATCATTCCGTGACTTAGAAGCAGAACATTTGGTTCCAACCCATTGTTTGCTGTGGACAGCATAAATCTGGAAGTACCGGTATATGAAATGCTTTCAACCCTCTACAGTGCAATATAGCTTGATGCTGCGGGTGATCAAATACATAAAACAAAGTTAAGCTTTTATGTAAACCTGCTTGCTTTATTACCTCAGGCATTGATTGCATCAAGTGAAAGCCACAGTACTGTATTCCACAACATTTATGAGATGTCTCAATTAAAATATTATATAAACTGGTGTGTAAAGATAAGAATTATCAAAATAATCAAGCTCTTTAAATTTCAGGTGTCTGGCTTTACTAGTACTATAGCTAGGGTGGGCGAAAACCCCAAATTATCAGCACTCTGACAAAGCTAGGAATAAACATTAAATTCCTGTGCATTTAAAAAAGCATTACACTTTTTGATCCTAGGCAACAAGTCACCTGGGAGTTTTACCTGTCTATGTTCATGAAGGCATCTTTCTTTTCCAGTTCCAAAGACATTTGTAGAAGTTTAAATGCTAAATTTCAAAGGTAGAAAAATAGAATTTGTACGTACTTTCCAAAGAAATTACCTTAACACAACTAGGTGTAAAAAGCACTCAATAGTACCTTGGCTCTGACACAACTCCGTTGGTGGGGTGAAGCACAGTCAAACTGTAAATAAAATAAATAAATGTGGAAGACTGAGTTTTGGGGGATGGAAGCTGCATCATTTCAACTGAGCTACTTGGGGAAGTAATGCAAATGATGTAGTGCTTTGGCGAGATTTTCTCCCCAAACATCCAAAAAAAAATCTGAAACTGTTTTTAAGCTGAGCAACCAGAAAGATCCAATACAAATTTCTCTGCCTTTCCAGCCTGTCTTCTCTCTTGCTTCAAAACCTTTGGAACATAACATATAACAAAAGAGAGTGGAGAGTGGAAGGTGCAATCTACACATCTTCCTGCCAGCTAAAACAAAAACCAACAGGTCTAATTTTAGTAGAACTAGTCTTGACAGGGTTTATTTTAGGGTAAATATTTATCAGGTTTACTTGAAGACATTTGGCATAGTCTTCATTATAATTAAGTCGTGTAGTTTGGGACAAAATAAATGCTGCCCTAGGAAGCTATCAAGAAATCGGAAAAACCAGTTGCTGACAGAGCGAAAACAAACAAACCCAGGTTGGCTATTCTGCACACTCTCTCCCATGATGACTAAATGGCCTTAATTTTAACATATCTGGAGCCTTGATTTATTAGTTCTAAGATGTGCTGGATTCCTTAATGATTCTGTGCAAAAATGATCCTGCAAGATACTGTGATAGATCACAGGCATGTTGAGACATTTTTTACATGCAGGACTCCCCACCAAATCACACCCAGCAGTTGCAATTTGATAGTTGGTAATGAATTTCGTTCAGTTTACTTTTCTAAGCAAACAGACCTAATTCATATTCTTTGGACTAATACATAGATTAAAATACAGGGTTTTTTATTTGGATTATGCTATAAAAATAGAACAAAATGTGTATTTTGGGAGGAAATATGTGTAAATGTTAGCTGAAAATATATAAAATTGTGCATTTTAGTGAAAAATACTGCATTTGTGTGCATTTTAAAAAATGAGGAAATGGAAGGAACCTATGCTTGAACACATGCAAAACTGACATAGACCAAAAATA